>NW_027395665.1:1481054-1554434 GCF_004382785.1 Trichoderma ghanense | reverse complement strand
AAAAAAAAAAAAAAAGTGGTTTCTCTCGTAACGCAGCGTCCCAAGCCTTTGTCTCCATATAAAAAAAGTCACTAGTATATCAAAATCGACAGCAAGCATGAAGAGTTCAACGAAAAAAATCAAAGGGGGTACAAGTTCCACCTAATGTGTTTACGATGCACGATTTCATGGGAAGCTCAGCAGTCAACGAATGCCACCAAATCATTCCCTCTCGCCCACATCACCAGAATTGGCACGCGGCACATTTTAGGCTATGATACAGCTGCATAATGCATTATTACTAAAAGTCTGCAACCTCTCTCTCTCTCTCTCTCTCTCTCTCTCTGTCTTGTCTCTTTGAGTCACTTTCATTCGCCCTCACTCAGCAGACTGTCATACTTTTCTTCGGGCGATATTCTCCTTCCTTTCTTGTTCCCTCCTTCAAACTAATCTCTCTGCTCAGGGCTCAAGACACAAACACTTTCCCCCTAAACGATTCGCTCTCATCAGGTCATCTCTGCGTGAACAACCAGCCAAAAGGCTGGTACCGCAAAAGACAATGACAATGAGAGCGGGGAAAAAAAAAAAAAAAGTGTCCCCATCCCCCAGTGCTGCCGATGAACGAGGTCGCAATCTTTCGTTTCCAGTTTCCCCTATCCCCCTTCCGCCTCACGCACAAGATGCTCGAACCTCGCGTATAGAAAAAGAAAAAGAAGAAAATGTTGAAAGCGAAAAAAGGGGAACCGAACACGAAACAGTAAAAGCAGAGATCAAAATCAAACCAGAACCAAGCCGCACATTGACGTAGGCGTGAGAAAGGCAAGAAAAAGAGGACGGGTCATGATATTTTGCAAACTGTCAAATGGACCTCCCCAACTCCTGAATTCATGTTTGTTTTTCTTCGCAGAAAGGGAGAGGCAAAAACGATAAAGTCAGATGTCGTGTAGAAAAACGCGCAAGTGTAGAATCCTGCGGCATGAGAACCATCTGCATCAATGCTTGTTGTCTGTTAAGCCGGACGGAAAATCCAGGTCTTCTATGGCGCGAGAAGTAACGAGCAAGACAAAGGCGCTCATCTCATCGCAGCCAGGCGCTCGTAAACAGTCTATTCGAGGCCGGCAATACCGGTTCGTCGCCCACTTCCAAGCCAATCAAGGCCTTTCTGTGGGGAAAGGGTCGAGATAGCAAGTGCTAATGATTTGATCAATCAAGTTCCATGGTGCCCTCCCCGTGATCCACGGTCGAAGGGGGAGTGGGCTCGGTAACGGGGGCAGAGGGTTCCGTCTTCTCTGGGAGAAACGTGTCCACGCCGGAAGTATCGGTAATGGTTGGTGAGCCCGCATCGGCGGCCTTGGGCATGGAGGCTGTTGGCGGGGCCTCGTCGCCGAGCAGGTGGCGAATCCGGTCACCCATAGCGTCCATTTGCGCGAGCATAGCACGGAGACTCATTCTGTCATTCTGAACCAGGTTGCCAGAGGCGATGTTGTCCGCATCGCCCTTTGCCATGAGAGCCAGGACGTTGTCGTCGGCAGCAGACTGGTAGGTAGACACGTCAATAAAAGTGTACGGGTAAAGAAGGGCAAGGGGGAGACGAGAGAATGGATAGTCCATTGTCTGAACGGCGGAGCTTACCAGAAGAGCAGCCGTGAGCTGGTCAATGTTCTCGGACCGGCTCTGCTTGAGGCCCAACAGGGTCAGGGACGCTTGCATCTCATTCACCCTGCGGTCATAAGCGGAACCGACAAGAGGACGGTCTGCATCGCATGCAGATGGGGGTGGACCTGCATATGACAACCACCGCGGTTCGTCCTGACGCGGGCCATATCCAGCACCACGATGGCGCAGCCTTCAAGGGCGGTCAGCGGATCAAGATCAATAAACAGATGGAAAGCCGCCGTGTACTTACTGCTCGATGAAGTCAAGAATGACTCCCTTGGCCTGTAGCCTGTATGTCCTGCCAAAAGAGTCAGGGTCACGCCAGCCCGACTTGTCCGTCTCCTCGGGCTCGTCGGCCCAATCGAGTTCGATGTGACCATTGTTCTTGAGGCCGCGACTGAAGGCTGGTGTAATGACTTGACCGCCTTTGAGCTTGCGGAAGCGATGCGCTGGCGCCAGAGGAGGCACCTCTCCCAGCACGTCGTCGACGTGGGCTGGACATCGCCAGGTCTTCAAGACCGGGGGCATGGCCAGGGGTGGATCAAGGCAGTCAATGTGCCAATGCAACGGACAGGCGCTGCAAGGGATAATGGCTCGAATCTCCGTGGCCGCCTTCTGACAGGCGTGACACAGCACCGCCTCGCCGTCTTCGCGCTGCTTGAAGAAGTCCGGCAGCTCATCGTAGCCAGAGCGCTTCCTGTAGAGAGAAAGAAGGTTGGTCAGCCACGTATGCAATGGGAAGAAGAACCTGGTTGATCTCTCTGGGACAATCCGAGAACAAGCAAAGCCAAGTGGCTAAGTGGAATGGCCAGGGGACATTGAAATGCTTACTTTGCTTTCACCGTCGTCACCTCTTCGTAGTCTCCATCGGCACCAGCCTTGACACCCTCGAAGCGAGTCTGGAGCTTCTTGGGCAGGCTAAAGGCGCGAGGGATGCTCTTCTCCAAGGCATTGAGGGCGCTCGCGAACGCACCCTTATAGACGGGCACCCGAGAGGGGAAGCGCCGGACAAGGCATTCGTTGCAATACCACTCGTCGGGCAGATGGTCCGACTGGACCATGTCCACGCACTCGAAGTGGAACGAGCGCGGGCAGCCATCGCAGCAGACGACGTCTCCTGTATTACCACACGCAGAGCAGTACTCATCGTTATCGGATCCCTAGGATGCCCACCCTTGTTAGCACAGCTCCTCCCCTCGTCGTATTACACGTTGCATCATCTCCCAGGCAGCGGCGGCATGGGCGGATCAAGGACCGCATCCACTAAAATGTGCGTGGTTGGAGATCCTTGCCCCATGTCGTGGCCCCCAGAAACAATAACTCCATCCAGTGCGGCCTTTGCCCCGATTTCAGGGCCAGCGGATGACAGTGCGAAAAAAAATTGTGTGCGTGAGAAACGGAGGCTGCCAGAGAGCGCTTGCATCCCTGAGGCCGCGGATTTCTCCAGTTCGAAGTCGACTTTTGCGGTTCGAAATGTCGATTCGGATACAGGGAGCTTGATGATATTCCCCCCCAAGGAGTAAGATGAAATTCGATGGCCACATACCTGGTCTCTTGGTGCGCCATTGCTCACCGTTACTGACTGGGCCTCCCCAGTTGAGCGAGGAACACCGGCAGCGGTTCCGCCCTTCTTTTTCATCGGTCTATGATGAGAAAAATAGATTAGCAAGTGCAATTTGTCAAGGTGAAACGGTTTGTTTGAGTCTCGTCTCAAGGGGGGGAATGGTGGTGAGTAAGGTGGGAGATGATCTCTGGATGTGACGCGTAGGGGCTGGAGAAGAGTGATTGAAATTGATTTTCATCACCAAGCAGAAAGGATGTTTTCTCAAGCGCAAAGGCACACAAGCGATGCACATCCCTCAAAGGAGGCCCAAATCACCACGCCGAGATATTTCGATGGGCTTTTTGTGGAGGCGAAAATTCTTCATCTCTCGAGGGCAGAGAAATGTATCGTCTGAGCGTGCATGAAATGGTGGCATCGTCTCCTTTGGACGAAACGTAGATGGTTGACAAACGGTTGGGCAGCAACTGAAGGGTAAGGAAAGCATAGGGGAAGGGGGAAGAGACAGAGCAAGTAAAAGAGTGAAAACTCACGACAACTTGATGCGAAGGCCTGTCCGCGGCTTCTTGGCCGGCCGCAGATTCGTCGGCGTCACAGCTCGCGATCCCACAGTAGAACTGCCCCCCTCGTTGAATGAAAAGGCCAATGGCGAGGAGGCGGCGACGTCGACATCATCATTGTTGGCGTGGCTGCCTGGCCGTTTGCTCGCCGAGCGCGTGGCCCGCGTGCTGATGGGAGCCGCCGCCAGGGAGGTGCGCGTCCTCCTGGTCCGCCTTGCAGGAGTCACCTCGTCGCGCTCATCGTCGTCGCCGTTGCGGATGGAGCTCTCGCGGGCGACGTAGCCGTTGGTGACCTTTTGAGCCTCGCGACGCCTCGCCCAGAACAGGTCGTCGTCGCCAGCGGGCATCGAGGCCCCGGCAGCGCTGCCGCCGTCCTTGGGGCTCGGCTTGCCTTTGCTGGGCGGGTTGGAGAGCGGCAGCTCGGCGCCGGTGACCCTGCCAGGCATGCTGGCCTCGGTCGCGGATGCGTGGGTGCGGCTCGGGAGTGTGGGAGAGGTTGGCTCCGACGAGTTGGACACGGGCTGCTTGTCGGAGGCGAGAGATTTGCGGCGCGTGCTGGTGATTGGCCGAGATTTTGGCGCATCATGGGACGACTGGGACCGGTCCCCCGTAGTAGTCGACGCAGCAGCAATCACAGTGTCAGCGACCGTGGCACCACCACCGCCAGGCGCAGCAGCAGCTTTGCCCGACTTGCCAGCTTTGCCGCCCTTTGCAGCAGCCTTGGCAGCGCCGTGCTGGAGGCTCGGGCTCAGGCTGTGGACGCTGGCTTCCGGCGACGAGAGGCTCACTGCTGACGACAGGGATGACTCGCTAGAGCCCGAGTCCCGCCGGTGACGCCTGCGCGATGGCGTGCGGGTGCCGTTGGCCATCTTCTTGCAGCGAGGCGTCTCGCCGGCGTGCGACGTTTTGCTCCTCTTGGCCGCGCGCCCCTCGCCCTTTTCGTCGTCGGCGTGACGGTGCAGGAGGTTGGCGTAGGGAGCGGCCATGGGCGTGTGCGGAGGGAACCTACTGTTGGTGGAAGGGGGCACGAAGTAGTAGCAGCCAGAGTCGTCCTTCTTGCCCTCGCGCTTCTTCACTTCAATCAGCCGGGCAAATTCATCCCTGGTCTCGGCGTCAGCCCTCTGCTTGAAGACGTCCTCCACCATGGCGACAAAGTCCGCGTCGCCGCACCGTTCATCGTAGAGCGTCCTGAGAGCCCAGGCCGTAGGATAGCGAAAGTGCATGAGGGCCTCGTCCACGGCCGCCTCGACGACCAGGTCGGCAAACTCCTTGTCCTCTGGCTCGCGGGGGTGCGCCCGTTTTGGCCCAGAAGCCTGCTTGGCCTTTGGCGTACCGGTAGTGGTGATGACGACCGTAGTGCTCTTGGGTTCCTCCACGTTCTTCGCTTGCGGGTTCTGCTGCTGCTGCTGCTGTTGCTGCTGGTGCTGCTTGGCAGGCAGCGACACGCGCCGCGAGGGACGTCGACGCGAGGCTCCCTTGGGGTCGTAGTCGTCGTCCTCGGCGTCTCTGGCGGCCTGTGCCCTCCGATGCGACGGTGCTGACGCGGGAGGAGGCGGTGTCGAGGGCGCGGGGGGCGATGGCGCCCTGCTGGGGCGAGCCTTGGGCTGCGCGGGCTGGTCGTCGTGATGGGCTGCGGCGTGTGACGTCCCCGACGGCCGGAGGATGATCTTGCGCACCGACTGATGATGGCCTGGCCCTCCGTCGCCGTTCTTCTTGGCCTTGGGCAGCGTCCCCAGCGGCGCCATGGTCTCCAGCACGCCGTAGCGCATCAGTCCCGCCTCCTCGAAGCTGGCCTTGCTCTGGACCGACGGCTCCAGCCACCGCTGCATAAACGTCTTGGATTCATTGCCGGCAGATGCCTTGGCCTCGAGCGGCCGCGAGGGGCTCGAGAAGCGCGACCGCGACGCCCTCGTGTTGGAGGAAATCATGGCGATGGGCCTGGCGAGTCGAGTTGCTGGTTGCCCCCAGTCCTGGCCGCGGGACGGGCAACGCTGCTCTCGAGAGTGTCCTGCGAGGCGAGAGAGAAAAAAAAGGGAACCGGGTCAGCCACTGGATTTCGGCGAGGCTTCAGACAGGGGGTGGGAGAGAGAGGCGACCAAAGAGGCGTAACAGCGCCTGCAGCCGCGGGAGGGAAAATATGTACTTCTCTCTGCAGCAATAGCATCCGCCGTCGAGGCACGCTGCTGATGATTTTTTGGGCGCTCTCGACGCGCTTTTTGCGTGGCTTGGGGATGAAGGGAAGATGGCTGTGGGTTGCAGGTTCTGGATGAGTTTCGGAGGAGGCGGCCAGGCTCTTGGACAAGGGGGGCGACCCAGTGGCACGTCCAAGGTTCAACACCTTCCCACCACCGATTCAGAGCTCCGGCCTTAGGGTTTGTTGGCAGCTGGAGGGGGAAAAAAAAATATCTGGGCTCGAGGATGGAATTTATATGGATTTCTAATGATGCAGAGGTTTCGTCTTCTTGGCTGCGCAACCCTCCCAGCTGCCTTTCGACGCTTGCACGGCCCTCCTTTTTTTCTTTTTTTCTTGCACGTCGCCTCTCACGTTCTGGCAGCTGCCGGCACGCCTCCCTCCGGTCTCCCTACTACTACTAAGCATCTCTCTGCCTACGTTACTTTTCCTCCGTCATCTTCTCGGTTCTTCTCTCACGGAAGTCCATCTCTCTCATTTTCGCCGCTGTTCTTCCTACTCCCCATCTCTCGAACCCCTCCCGTTTCCTTCAACCACCCCATTCATCGTCAAAAATGGCCGAACCCGAGTCACTCGTCCACGGCCTCGAGTCACGGGTCTGGGCATGGGTATGGGCATACCTGCATTAGTTACTTCGTACATGAGAACAATCTGCTACGTGTAAGCTCTTATTGCGACTGATTCACCCCCCCTGCTTGAGCTGCCGCTGCCGCAGTCCTCGGCCGCTGTGTCTCTGCATGGCAGCCATTGTAAGGGACGAGTCGGAAATAGCCATGCTTGCCTGTGTTGTCGTTGGGAGCCTTCCCTTCCCACCTCGTCTGGTCCCATGGAGGAGCGGCTATGCCAGGTTATCTCACTTCGCATCGAGGCGGATCAACGGGAGAAAGACGCACTCCGCGATGCTTGCGTCGTTCCATCTGCAATTTCTCCTTTCGGCTTCTTTTCACCCCCTTCACGGTATATCCTCTCGCTTCCCCCTTTCCTCTCTGTTGGATGAAAGAAACATGTAAGAAGAGAAGTCATCACCACCATCGTTGCCTTATCATCGCAACCACTGTTGACATCATTCTGTCGCATCTCCCGCTCCCTTGTATGTACACGTGCACGGACCGGATCTGTGAGACCTGGAGTTTGCCTCGAAACGGATTTGTGTTTTGATGTTTGATGCTTTATATACCGCCTCGCTTGACTACCTCAGTTTCACGAGCCTTTATCGTAGCCCACCCCCCTATCACCTAGACAGACTGTTTAGCAGAAAATCTCGTTTCTTGGCTTTCGCAAACTGCAAAGCCAATATAATCTTTTTCTTCTTGACTCTTTTGTTTCGTCGGGTGGATTTTCTGCCTAAATAGTATAAAGGCTTTATCCTAGTCCTGGGCAGCCATCTCCGCAGCAAACGCGGCCCTTTGCGCGGATCAAAGTCTTTTCGAAAGCCTTACTCCTCAGCATCGGCTCCCTCCTCGGCAGCGCCGTCAGCCTTGGCCGTCTTCTTCTTGCTCTTGCTCTTCTTCTTTCCGGTATTCCTGGCCAGGGGCTGCTCGAGGATCTTGAGAATCTCCTCGTCGGTGATCTTCTTGTCAGTCTGGAACTTGCTGAGGTCAAGCTCAGGGGCGGCGCCCAGCTTGGTGATGCCGTTCTTGGTGATGGCTGTCGCGCTCTCGTGTTAGCTCAGCTGCACTAGCAAACAAACTGCATTGTTTCCCTTCGACGGAGATGAGACTTACCCAGGGTGGTGAGGAGTCTGGCGACCGGGGCGTTGTCCTTGTCGCCGACAAGCTCGTACTGGCGGAAGACGTTGTTTCGGACGCACTCGACAACGCCAGACTTGGCATCACGCTCGTCCTCGAGCTGTCTCAAGCTGAAGGGGAAGGTGCCGAACTTCTTCTGCACCTCGGAGAGGATCTTGCGGGAGGTGGGACGCTTCAGCTGGTAGGTCTGGTTGGTTCGGCGGTGCAGAGTAGCGCGCTGGTCCAAGGTCTTGACCTTTCCGGAGCCCAGGCTGACGCCCGTCTCGACACCCCAGACCTCGCCAACCTCGGGGACACCCTCGCCCTTGGTGCCCTCGGCGGGCGCCAGAACAATCTTCTTGGCGCCCTCGATTTCGTTGCGGCCAAACAGCCAAGATGTGGTGCTCTCGACCAGCTTGCACTCGTAGGCATCGCAGACCTTCTCCAACAGGCTGGTGATCTTGGACTGGGTAGGGGCCTTTTGCGCAGCAGCCTTGGCCTTCTCTTCGTCGGTACCCTGAGCAAGGAGCCCAGGAGGTACCATGAGTCGCAGGAGGACCTCGTTGACGTAGTGGTTGGCGAGGATCAGGTCAGCGGTGCGTCCGGTGATCGGCTCGGCAGCCTTGTCCTTCTCGGTAGCGACAATGGTGTTGCAGACAATGGAACCGAATCCGTCAATCTGAGCTCCGAGCTGAATCTTGATGGGTTCTCCCTCCTTGATCTCGATCGAGGCCTCGCTCTCATCGGTCGTGAGGGGGGTGTAGGGGGTCACATAGGAAGAGGGGGAGACGGTGGTCGGGTGGGAGAAGCCTTTTTTTTTATTTTTGGCGCAAGGCGTCGTCGTTAGCCATCAAAGTGCACACTGGACCTGTTGTTGCTCGTGAGCTAACCTTTGGTGATCTTCTTTCCGCGGTAGACCTTGGCGAGCTCCTCCTCGATCAGCTTGTCGCCCTGCTGGCAGATGTCGACAATCTTGGCACCAGGCACGCAGAGGTCAGACACGGCAGCCAGGACCTTCTCCGAGATCTGGGCGGCGGTCTTGTACTTGGTGAGAGTATCGGGGTTGTTGAGGGTGTAGTCTGTAGGCAGCCATTAGCCCTGCTCGTGAGTGTTCGGCCATGACGTGCGCTGGAGACGGTGGTCGTGTGCGGCCTGCTGTTGTGACGGCTATTGGGCGAGAGGGGAGAGCTTGCTGTGCTGTGTGGCTTTGGCGGGGTACCGAAGAGGCATGCAAAATAGGTAGGTAAACAAGAGGGGAGGGAGAGCTTCGAAGCTGCTTTTGCTGCTACACGTCACGTCACGCAGAGGAAGGGTGAGGAATCGCAAAAGCACGTACCGATTTCCTTGGTCTCCGACATGGTGGGCAATTGGTGAAGCTCACGGGCGATTTCTTTGGGTATTTTCTCAGGCGTGCAGTTGTCGGAGCAAAGCTTCGGGTTGGGGGGCGCTGTCGCAAAAAAACAAGCAAAAGCTGTGGTGTGCGCAAGGTTACCGGAACGGGGGCTTGGAGGGGTTTATCCGCAGCAGTCGGTCATTGACGGGGGGCGCAGGTGGGCTCTTCGGGGGGGCCATTTTTGCATGCCAGTGCAGTCATACGCACTGCTCCAGGCGGGCACATGCCTGCAGGGGCGCTATGATACAGGCAAGCCTAGGCTGCAGGCTCTGGGCCAGCGTCTTCTGCCGGACCGCGAGCTTCACGATTGGGCGGCCGAGGTGCCGGAGTGGGTTGCTACACGTAGTGGCTCCTCCACTGCTTCAGCCGAAGAATAAATGGTACCTGCTAACAACGCCGGATTGAGCAGAGCCGCAAGCAAACAAGAGCATTCGATCTGGGCCCAGGACGGACATGGCCGAATTCTTGGACCCGGAATCCGAAGAGGTACTCTCTGCTGGACGTCTTTGGAGGTCTTTACTCATGAGTTACGGGCAACACGCGGTGCAATGGGGCGGACAATCGATATACGAGGTGGTCATAGAGATGATGCCAAGGTTGAGGGAAATGGTTACATCATCCTCGCAGCACATGCTGTTAGGGCATAACATGCACGTCACAGGCTTGAGAGAATCGCGGATCCGTTGCTAATGGCGAGTTGCTACGAATACGAACGCAGGCTGTTTAATCTTGACTCTTCGTCAGGTGTTTTGACTCCTTGCTTCTTACTGAATTGGCTGGCTTAGCAACGCAAGACCCCTTCAATGGCAATTTCGTCTCGGGATGTTCCAGGGTATCCAAAGACTCGGAGTCTGCATGTCTCATGCTGCCTCTAATACTACGAGTGATTACGCCGAGCAAGTCACTGTCATGCTTTGAGATTGAGCTTCTGGATACAATCGTCTTTAAGGTAGCATTGACGTTAATTTTATGTCTGAAGTACGAGGGAAAACGGGCGTGGGAACCTCCCTACATGACCTCATACAGCTCATGTATGACTTGATCCGAAGACCTCGTTCAGCAGTCATAGGCAATACGCTTTGCTCTCTCCTGGACAATTGCGTCAGCGGTTAAAGTCTGGGACGAATCATTCTCAGCTCGTCATCCGTCCTGCAACGAAGCGTGAACGAGCAATTGGCCGTCTCGACTCGTGCTGAAATCTCGACCCAAACTTTTGGTTGTTGTCGAAGTGTATGAGTAAGCAATCTGACCATCCGCGCCCACGATTGGGCGGTGAATTACGTAAGCATGGTCGCCCTACTCGGTTCCTGTGCTAGCGCGCCCGGCAGCAGCCGCTAGGCCCGGATAGGTAGTTGTTCCCACCTGGCACCAATTATCGCCATTCGCGCTGCTGCGATTAGAATCTTGTCCTCAAACCACCCAAACACCAGCTCGCAACCGCCTCTTGCCGAGCAGCGACACTCTGTCCGGGTCGAACCGAGTCGAAGCCAGCTGCTGCTATCAGTCATCTCACGATACTGCTATTGCCACTGCTGCTGCCGTCCGTATCGATAACGATATAACAGCAATCCCACCCCGTCGCACCGCTGCGACTCGGCGGCGCCCGCGCTCGCGACAAGATCGCCATCACGATCCCGACAATGGCCGCGGTCCAGCCATCAATGCCGGCTCCGGCCACCGGCCCAGGATCGACGACGTCGGCCTCGGGCTCCGACGATGCCAAAGACGCCGCCTCCGGATCCGCGCCCGCGCCCGCGGACATTCCCGTGCGCACCAAGGAGTCCTTTGACCGGCTCATGGTCGAGCGCTACACGATGCGCGACGCCATCGCCGCGTCCGCCCTCAGCCAGCAGCTGAACCAGACCATGAAGTCGTCGCACGAGATGCGCGAGATGATCAACGAGTACCGCTCCGTCCGCACCCAGTATCAGCAGTGGTTCCCACCCAGCCGGCTGTACGGCGAGGGCTACAACGGCTACGCCAACGGGTACACAGAGAACCACGGGCCCTCGAGAGTCGTGTATCCGTCGCAGAAGCCTCGCCCCGGCCACCGCACCACGCCTCCCCTCAAATACAGCCGGAAGGACA
Source organism: Trichoderma ghanense (assembly GCF_004382785.1). Lineage (NCBI taxonomy): Eukaryota > Fungi > Ascomycota > Sordariomycetes > Hypocreales > Hypocreaceae > Trichoderma > Trichoderma ghanense. The sequence continues at coordinate 1,543,279 of NW_027395665.1, read as the reverse complement.
TGCTGAAGCAGGCCGAGCAGCACGAGGACCTGGTGCCCCTGAGGCTGGACGTCGAGTGGGACAGGATCAAGCTGCGCGACACCTTTACCTGGAACCTGCACGAGCGTCTGCTGGCCGTCGAGCTGTTTGCCGCTCAGCTGGTCGAGGACATGGGCCTGAAGCCCCCGGCCTCTCAGCCCGTATACGAGCAGGTCGTTCAGCAGATGCGGGAGCAGCTCAACGACTTTTACCCCTTCGCCTATTCGGAAGAAGACGCACTAGACCCAGAGCTCCCCTATTCGGCCTACAAGAACGACGAGATGCGCATCCTCGTCAAGCTCAACATCACAATCGGACAGCACACCTTGGTGGACCAGTTCGAATGGGAAATCAACAACCCGAACAACTCCCCCGAGGAGTTTGCTGCCCGCATGACGCGAGATCTCTCCCTGTCTGGGGAGTTTACCACGGCCATTGCCCACTGCATCCGCGAGCAGTCACAGCTCTTCACAAAGAGCCTCTACAGCATTGGCCACCCCTTCGATGGAAGGCCGGTCGAGGATTCGGACCTGGTGTCTGCTTTCCTACAGACGCCATTGCCCACCGTCTTCCGCCCGCAGCAACAGGCTAAAGAATATGCGCCCTACCTGTACGAGATGAGCGAAGCCGACCTAGAGAGAAACGAGACGGTATTCTCCCGAGACCAGCGGCGGCAGAAGAGATCCATCAACAGGAGGGGAGGTCCACAGCTCCCTGACCTCAAGGAACGGCAGCGCACCATCCGCACGCTCATCGTATCGTCGGTGCTCCCAGGAGCTGCGGCAAGCATCGAGGAAAGCAGGCTATTCAAGAAGGTGGCGGGTCCTCCTAGGAAGCGGACGGCTCGTGATGGTGAGATATCCGAGTCGGAGGAGAGCGAAGACTCTGCGCCCGAATCGCCAGCACCCTCAAATATTCCTGCCGGTACGGCTCGCACAAGGGGCATGCGCGGAGCCGCCACCGCTGCCACGTTGAAGATAACGAGCCTGGGCCGGTCAGAGACGCCAGACACAGGGGGCCACCATCACGAGACCAGGACATCTCGCCGTCCCTTCCGCGACGAAGAACCAGAAGACCGTCCGGAGCTGTTAGTGACGCTCAAAGTCAGCAGGGACAAGCTGAAGCGCATCATGAAAGGCGACTACCGGGATCTGGCTGCTGCCTCCCTTCCGCCAGATACTCCCTCTTCAACAACCAATATACGAACTCCAACCTTTACAGCTCCTCCAAAGACAAAGTCGGCGACGCCCGTCCCGACCCCGACCCAATCGGGCTCTGCATCTCAGCCGACCGGAGCTGTTCCTCCTGGGCAGATTGGCCGTCTGCCTGCGCCTCCGCTCATCCCTGGCCAATCCCCTCCTCCAGCAGTAAGTTCCCCAAAAGCTAAATCTGCTCCTCCATGACAGGGAAAACACCCGTTACAAGGCTCACACTTACTTACCTTCCCTCCTTTTTTTTTTCCCCATAGCCTCCTCCACCCGAGTGGCTCGTGCAATCCCTCAAGGAGCTCGAGGAAAAGTATCCCAACGGCGACAGGTTTGAAGCCATAATGAAATACTCACACCTCGACCCCGTCACGGAACTGCCCGTGCAAACGCAGCCCATGCCGGAGGGCGTCAAATACGCTTGGCTGCCGCGCATCCGCTGCCTGGACTGCACGACGAAGCTGTACACTCCCGGCCCGGACATGACGGCGCAGAAGTTCGAGGCTCATCTGAAGTTTTCGGGGCACCGTGAGAAGGTCAGACAGAGGTTAGCAGCGCAAGGGGGTGGTGGCTCTGCATCAACGTCATGACCAGGGAAAACGTATGCAAGGGAAGTTGAAGGTGAAGAGCTGAAAGGGCTTAATGGATGGGGTAGGGAAGCATTTGAGGCGGTCATCTTGAATAGCGGCGCTTTATGATACGCTCGGACAGAATACATGGCGAAAAACTGCTTTGGTAAAATTGGCAGATACATAGTGTGAAAGAAAGGAGACAGACAGAGCGTTCTTCATGCTGCTTCTCACTTCAGCCGTCACTGCCATCATGTGACACAAGACGACTAGAAGATCGATATAAAAGAAGAGATAATTCGAGATTAGTTGATAAATCACATCAGATCATCCAGAAGACGCCCTGCCGTTTTCGTTTTCCTTCTCCAGAGGACGTCCTACCATACTGAGGCATCGAAACAAGGGCCCTTTTCCCGGGTGCTCGCTAGTCATCATGTGTCAAACAAAGAGAGAGAGAGAGAGAGAGATGAGCGGATGTAAAAGACGGAAACATGAGACAATGTGACGGCACAGCGCGACGAAAGATGCAACAAGGGCCAAATATGAACAATTTTCTTTTGAAAAAAACAAGACAGACAAGCAGCGAGGAAGTAAGAGTTCATCAGTAAATCAACATAACAGTGGAATCGATGGAACAACAAATCAGTCGAACCGGAAAAAAAAGGCCCAACAGTATCAAACGAATTTCGTCTCCAAGCAAAAAAAAAAAAAGAAAGCCTTTTCCCTAACATACACACACACACATCACTCGTCGTCGTCATCCACGTCCATGTCCGACGCATCCTTGGAAGGCCGTCCTCGAGTGCCGCGCGCCGGTCGCTTCGTCTTCGCCAACACGCTGGCCTTGACGGCTGGGGCAGCCTTCCCCTTGCCTTTGGAGGCGGCGGCGGCGGCTGACTTCCTCCCGTTGGTCCTGGGTGCCGGCTCCGGTTCCGAATCCTCCTCGTCCTCTTGGCCAGCCTCGTCTGCTTCGGCCTCGGACTCGGCCTTGTCCGCCTCAGAGCCACCGTCGTCCTCGTCCTCGTTGCCGCTTTCTTCTTGCTCAGACGCCTCCTCGTCGTCCTCGTCATCGTCGCCATACTCCCATTCCGCCACCCCCTCCAGCATTTCTTCCTCATCCTCCTCGTCCCCGCGCTCCGTATACGTCGAAATAGCGTGGGCGCGGCCACTGCGGCGCCGTTCGCCCTCGGGCACAGAGGGTGCTGCTTTCTTGGCCTTGGGGGCCGCCTTGGGCCTTGTGGCTTTCTTGCCGGGAGCCTTGGCTGATTTGGCTTTGGGACCTGGCTTCTCGCGGATGACCGTTTTCAGCTGGGTTTTTGATCTCTTTGCTGGATGGTCTGCCGTTTCATGGAGCGACTTTCGCTTCTATGGATGTGGGTTAGCAGATCATTCGACAATAGGTCAATGTGCAGGGCGTGCCACAAGTCATACCTTCTTTCGGTCCATCGCCCGAATCAAGTCATCCAACTTTTCGTCCAGTTCATCCGGAATAAACTGTTTCTTTGCAATGTGTTGGGCGACTTCGCTGGACGGAAGAGCAGTATACAGGCCTGTAGGCAGACCAACCTTGCCAGGCCAAGCCTGGAAGCTCCAGTTCTTCCTCTCTTGGTACTTCCGAACCAAGGTCTGCGCGAGATCGCTCAGCACGTAGAGGTTCTCGCTCTTCTCCGGGTCGACACCATCACGTGTTTGCTTAACTCTCTCGGCGTACTTGTAAATCAAGGATATGTTTTGCTCTGTCGCGACTGCGCCAAGATAGAAAAGGAAGTAGTTTGCAAAATCAACCAAGTCGGCTGGGTCGGAGGTGTAGTCTGGATGGTGGGCCAGCAATGGGATGAGTCTTCCCATGAGAGCCTCCATGATCTGCTGCCCGTTTTCTGCATAGTACCGGGAACGTGACCGCAGCCACGTTTCCACGCGGTTCTTCACATCTGGGAAAGGCTCAAATGCGGCGAGGAAGAGGATGGTGAGGAAACGCGCGCGCAGTTTGCCCCGAGTGAGGTAGTTCTGCAGCTTGTCCATGAACCGACGGCGCACCTGGAGCTCGGTGTCTTGAACAAGCTCGGCCAGCTTGTTGAAACTTGCATGGTCAAATTGGTCGTCGTACTTCTTCACTGCGCAGAGTTTCAGAATCATGAGACCAGCCATCAGCCTCAACCGCTTCTTGTGATGTTTGGGCGTATCTTTGACCTTGGAAAACTCGCCTTCCGAGACGACCAAGGTTTTGAGAAGTTTGAAAATGGGCTTGACCCGTTCCTCGGCATCAGCATCTGCCGAAGTAGCCAGAGCTTGGTTGACGAGGATCCGGATAGAGAGGCACTTTGCTTGGATCTCTTCATCCATGTCGGCGTCATCCACCCAGGACGGATCCTTCTCTGTGGCCTCGGTTCGTACTTCACGCAGAATCTGCTTGATAGTCATGTCGTTGATTGCCTGGTCCGAATCCACGGTAACGGTCGGCGCCAAGCGCTCGAGCTGACTTATGGTGGCCAGCTTATTGAGGAGATGAGGTGCTTCGTACTTGAAGTTCGCCATGACCTTGCGCAATAGATTCGTGGCCGTCACCTTACTCTTATCATCGTTCTTCGCCAGAAGAATGTTGACAGCGTACTTTGGTGTCTTGATGGGTACGCCGTAGAGAGCGTAATTGATGAGCGTCTGCGTGAAACTCCTGTCCAGGTTGATGTCTTCGGGATATCTCTTGGCATAAGATGAATAGGCCTTGAGAATATCGACAACGCCGGCATCGTGAGATTTAGTGGACTCGGTTGGTGCTTTCTGGATGAGCTCTTTCCGCAGTTCCTCGGCGTGGGCCTTGAAGATGTCGGGGTTCCGCTGAGATATGTCGTTGAGCACCTGATGTGCCACGGCGGCGAAACCGTTCTTGTCGCTCTTGGAGTAGTCCATGATCGTTGCCAAGTGGCTTCGGTTGAACATGAGACAGCTTGATCGATATAGCAGGGGAATCAGGGTATCCAGGGAGCTGGCGGCGGAGGTTGCCGAGATCTTCGTGATGAGCTCTGCAATGGCGCGCCTGACAGTCTTGAAGTCGCTTTCAGACTCGATCGCATATTTGATGAGCTGGTAGCAGCGACGTTCGTTGAGCTTGACGAATTTCTGCAAGTCGGCGCGAACCTTTAAGGGGTCGGGAAAGTAGGCACCGAACCACTGCATGGTTTTGGCGAGGCCGGCCTTGACCTTCTCCTCGTTCGCCTCAATGACGCCGCCATTGTAGGCCTCGCATTGCTGGATGAAGATCTCCAGGCCCTTGGCAAACTGAGGCTGGCGCGCCTGCATGGCGAAGAAGGCCTTTTGCGCCGCGTTGTCGAGGGACTTGAGCATCAGCAGAATTCTCTCGGCTCGAATCTTATCCTGGTCCGCCTGGCCAACCGCAGCCTTGCCTTGCGAGGACGCAGCCGCAGTCTTGGCTCCCTTGCCCTTCATGAGGGGGTATTTCAGGGGTATCAGACATTCGAACATGACGCGATCGAGGAGGACGTTGAGGTCAGGATCGTTGGCGTAAAAGGCATTAATAATGCGTGACGGAACGCCCGCGAGACAAGCAGTAACAGCTTCCTGACCATCCGCAATTTCTCCAGCGCCCACAGCCCACAACTTGCCGAGCAGCACCATTGCCTCGACACGCACGGCTGGTTTCCTGTCTCGACATCTGTCTGCCAGACTGGCGAAAACTGAGCCCTCCTTTTCGACACCGCCGAGGATGCCAAGCTTGAGGATGATGTCTCGGAAGTCAAACAGCTCGATGGCCTTGACGGCTGCTAACCGGACCTTTTCTTCGCTGTCGTTCAGCTTGTCGACCAAAGCCCTCACCAGCTCGCTCTCCTCTTGTGTGCTCAGTCCAATGCCACCGGCAGAAGTAGAGAGAATGTAGCCAATAGCAGTTACCCAGGCCGTGCGGATAGTGCCCGTCTTGTCATTTTTCCTACCCACGAAATTGCGATACGTCGCTGCGTGTGACTGCGCAAACGACTGCGGAGAATATGGCTTGGTGAGAACGTTGGCTTCGGCTGCGACTGGCGGAGTATCGTCCATCAGCTTGATCGGAGGGTATGCGGCGGGGTCGAGAACAGGAGGCGGCGGAGGGCCAGCAGCTCCAATACCAGAGATCATGTCGCCAATCGTCTCTGTAGCTATGAGCCGCAAGTGAACGTTGTCTGCAGATAATTCGGCGTCGAGCTGTGGTATCACATTCTGCAGCACAGCAGGCGCCGCTCGCCAGAGTTCTCGAATGAGAAGATGAGCCTGGCCAAGGCTCTTGAGGTCGGCCTCTGAAGGTCCCGCATGGGCATCTTCCTCATCCGAATCGTCCCCATGACGGGCGCCATTTCCTGCAGTCGCGAATCCAGAGGCATTGAGAATCACGTCGCTGAAATACTGGCTCACGTAGCGGGCCATTTTGTCTGCGCACCCATTGCAAATGGCCTTGGCCATGACATAAGCTGGCGGCTCTGTCTTGAGGAGAAGTGTCGATTGCTTGCCGTTCTGCTCCTTACTTCGGCCGCCGCCAGGGGGGGCAGCTCGCAAGAACTGACTGATGATGGCGTCGATGACACTCGCCGGGACGCTGCCAGGAGATTCATCGATCAGCTGGATCAGCATCTCCGTCAGGTGGATCTCGACATCCTTTGCGACCTGCTCCTCGGCCGGTGCCTTGGCGTTTGCAGAGACTCCGTCAAAGGTGGAATTGAACAGGCGTAGCAGCAGGTCGTCGGCTCCGTGGATTTCTGTCAATAGTAGAATGCTCTTGACATCGGTCAGAGACATGAGAACGTATTTGTGCTGGCTGTTGTAGGGGTTGGTGGGGTCCTGCAGGCTGGGGAGAATGTCCTTGATAAACAGCCCAAACATCATCTACACAGGACCAGTTAGCAAGCAAGACGGAGGAGAGCTTCGAGGCTGGATTGGCCCACCTTGAGCTGATCATCCGTGAACGGTGCGTCTGGCACAAACAGCCGCAGGATATCCACCAAACAGCAGGCCGTGTAGGCCTTGACGCCTCGGTCCTTGTGCTGCAGCAGGTTGCGATGCGCCAGCTTGTCGGCGACGCCCCTGAGCGAGCTCAAGTCGACCTCGCCCTGCTCAAAGTCTGCCAGCTCCTTGGACAGCCTCTCGAGACGGGCCAGCAGCGTGGCGCTGGGGATGGGCTTCGCAGGCCGCCATGACAGCTCCTCGTTGAACCGCAGACTTCGGAGGTCTCCTTCGTATTCGCCCTGGGCTTGTTGCGCCTCCGCCTCCGCCTCGGGTTCGGCCTCGGGTTCCGATTCCATCTCAGCTCCAGCCTCCGAATTTTCGTCCTCGAGGTCCGCCGCGTGAGACCTCTCGTCTGCCGGCGCGGGCGCCGACCGTCTCCTCGTGGACTGCCGAGGCATGTTTGCGGGGCCACAGAGACGGCGATAACGATGGCGATGCGTTGCTGTTGCGAGGCGGCGAACAAACTATCCCGGAGTTCGCTTGGTTGGCTGGTCGCGAAGTGCTTCGTCTTTGCTGCGCGCGGGTCACAGCATCGCACGTTTGTTTGGGTTGGCGAGAGGAAGAGCGGGAAGAGCAGCTGCTGAGCTCTCAAGTCTCGACGACCGATCTCGGCAGAGTTGACTAGGTATTCAGGCGTGATTGACTCTTCCCTTTTTGTTCAATTTTCTCCCTTTCCGCAGCCTGGAATTGGCGTGAGGAGGCTGGTGCACAAGATGGCGATGGTCTGGAGCAACAACTGCAAGTTTAGAGGGGAGCTTCAGTGCTTAAAGTTACGCGACGCGATGAGAGATGATCCGGAGTGGCCCCGCGTCAGCTTGAGCTGTGCGATAAGGCCGGATACCTGCGATTACGTGGCATGCGCATACAGACTGCAGGTACCCCTTTCTGCACCATGCTCCAAACGTTGCGTTTCTTCATGCTCAATGTTTTGGCATTCGGTCGCTGGCAGTAGAGTAGGTAGCATTAACTTGGTACTCGTTTCACGACGCCGGCCTATTTTTTTTCTTCTTTTTTCTTTTTTTCCTTCGTTTAACTGATTCTCATAAGAGCTTTGAGCGCAATGATGACAGAATAAACTGGGCATTTGTGTAGTGAACGTGAGGTTAGTAGGTAGACGTTGGGCAGAGCATTCGAAAGCCCCCTATTTTTCGCTACTCTGCACTGCAAACATTGACGCTGGGGAGCATGATGCCCAAGAAATCGATGAAGCTTGCCAGTATCGAGGTCATTCAGCGTTGAACTCTGAAGAGTACCGCGACCGTCAGCATTTGGGAAGCGCAATCCCCCTTCACGTGCACCCTCTGAATGTCACTTGGCGATAGGGCCAGGATAGACGTCTCCTAGCTTTGGCGATCTCCAAGAGATAATTGCCAGCACTTCTATGCATATTGATGACGAAGCTTCTGTGACCATGCTAGTAGACACACCGACCTCGACTTGCTTTGAAGAATGATCGTCTACAATATCAGCAACGCCAACAAAGTATCACCGTCGAGTCTGATCCGTACTTGAAACCAGAGCAGCAGCAAACCGCCAAGTATCACCGGCTGAGATGCAGTTGTCCATGGGATCGTACCCTACAATGACGTGAACACATGAATCTTGTCTCGCAAGAGCTAGTACTTCGCTGCAGTCCACCTCGTTGGCAACCTGTTGGGGCTCTTGCACTCACCAGGTCTCGCCAGCAATGTTTGTTTCACGCTTCCTCATTCACACAAGGCCGGAGTTCCATCCCTGTCCTCCCGAGCTCTGACAGAAGCTGTTGTACGAGGAGTCCTGATTCTCATTGACTGTCAGAGGTCCGGCTCGGGCATCCAAGCAAATGCTTGCTATCCATCTAGGACAACAGTGGCAAAACTTGCATCCCCTTAATCTTCTACTCACAGACATGCGTACCTATTTACAGGCGATTGGATCATGGGTAACGGAGATATATCCTCCTTCACTATAGTATCTCTCTCCTCGTAAAGCTGGCACTACAAACATAATGCAAATCTTCAGATCCCGACCCCCAGGCAATCTCTGCTCACCTGCTGAACGAAAGCACGGAGTAGATCATCGCTGCGATCTCGCCGGCGTGCCCCTTTACGCTCCTCTACCTGCACATCATGAGACTGTTGATGCACTATCTCAGTCAGATTGATACTCTTCGTGATCCAGAATGGTCATTCAACTGCTTACCACCGCTTTGATGCCCATGCAGATAAGCTGCTACTCACTCACCAACTTGCCGGTCCGGCAGCCAGCCTCCCAAAACCCCATTCACCAGCTGTCAGGATGAACCCCCCAAACCTCCAAATCCGAGAAACGCGCGGCTCGTTCTTCTTCAGCCAATTGTTTGCCCCGTGATTCACTGCCGTTGCGAAATAAACAAACCGTACGGCTCGCACGTTCCCACTATCCTTCTTCTTCTCCTTTCCTTCACTCGACACACTCGCTCGTTCGTTTTCTTCCTCCCACAACCGCATCCAGCTCCAGTCTCTCTCTTTATCTATTTCCCGGTTCGACTCGAATACTCTTCACTCACTTCAAATTCCTCGAAGCGTTTCAGCTCCTAGATCGGTAAGAAACAGCACAAAAAAACTCCTACCTTTCCGTCCCGTTGGTACCATCGTCACGCGTGTATCACGTTCAAGCTCCTCTTCCCGACAAACTCTTCCCGCAAATTCCATCGCCCGACCTTTCTCTCAGCAGTCCCTCTCTGACGACCATATTTCTAGTCCCGTCATTTCTCTGCCCAGTTCACCTCGCAAAGATTGGTTTCCAAGTGAGTCGCCTCACTTCAGCCCCTCGTCGCCACTCCGTAAGGCGAAAGAAGAAAACTGACATTTTCTCCTCTCGACAGTGGCCAACATGAAGGACATCAAAGACACTGAGAGCGGCGTCGTGCCTCAGAAGAAGATGAGCGTCGCTCAGAAGATCAAAGAGTATCTCTTCGACTTCAAGGCCATGACGGGCGCCGGCATGACCATCTGTGTTCTGGCTGCCCTACTCGCCATCACCCTCTTGGCCGCTCACTGCAGTAAGTTTCTCCCCGTCCTCAAGCCTGAAAGCTAGATAATTCTGACCACAAAATTAGCCGGCCTGGAGAGACTGTACCAGACCCAGGGAGCAGTTACCGTCGCCTCTGGTGATGCCGTCCCTGTGGTGGTTGACCACAAGCTTGAGCGTCGCGCTGCCGACTGCAACGAGACCGAGTCCGCCATGTCCGCTGCTTCTGCCCAGGTCATCACCTTGGTCCTTGACGATGGTTCTCTCGCTGTCGTGACTCAGGATTCTGTTTCTTACCCTGCGGTTTCTGTTACCAGCATCCCAATCTCGTAAGTACAAACCGTCATCCCTCTGGAGGAAGAAAGCCTACTAACAGTCTTATGCAGCACTCAGACGGCCACCTCAACCATCTACAGCATCATCACTCCCTCCACGCCCTCCATCGTGACCGAGACCCTGACAATGACCACCTCGGTCCTCACTTCAGAGGCTCCCATCTGCTCAGCCATCGACACCACCGTCACCGTCACCGTCACCGTCCAGCCAGCCCCCAGCCCCTGGGCATCCAGCTCCGTCCTCGGCGACGTGACCGTGACCGCCGGCGCATCGACAGTCACAAACGTCAACACGGACGTCTCCTACACCAGCGGTCTCCCCGACGCCACCGTCTCTGGGAACCCATCCACCATCACCAACGTCGACGTCTCCGTGACCGGCCTCCCCGAGGTGACCGTCTCCGGAAACCCGGCCACCGTAACCAACGTCCTGACAGACATCTCCCTCACCAGCGGCCTCCCCGACGCCACCGTCTCCGGCAACCCCTCGACCATCACCGCCATCCAGACCAGCTACTCCCTGCCGCGAGGACCTGCCACCTCGCTCGTCACAGTCGTCATCTCCGACCTCTGGAGCCCCCCGGCAGCCGGCTCTCCCGCCACAGACCTCGTGACAGTCACCGCCGTGTCCACCCTCAAGACGACAGTCACCACCATCGGCACAGCCCCCTCCCCCATCATCGTCACCATCACCCCCCCTTACGTCGTGCCCACCCTGAGCACAACCTCTACCACCACCTTCGACAGCTCCAAGGCGGGCGCCGAGACCTTTGGCCAGAGCACCCTCATCAGGACCGTCACGGCGACAACCGTCCGGCCGGCGACGACCACGACCACCGTCTTCATGACGCCCGCCTTCTCGAGCTACAACGGCACCGCCGCGAGCAGCGTCCCCGTCGGCACCGCGAGCAGCACCGCTATGCCCTCCATTCCCGTTGTTGTCTCCGGCAGCACCAACTTGGGCCAGGGGGCCCGAAGCCGCGTCCTTGCCGGCTTCTTCGTCGCGGTTGCGGCTGTCATGGCCATGCTCTAAGGGCTTGGGTGGCAGGGAGATTTTTCCATCTCGCAATGTAAAATCTTTGGACATGGTTCCATGAATGGGGAGGTGGTTCCATGCATGGAAGGGATCGATGTAGCTGATTTCTTCGGTCATTTTTTCCTTCTTTCAATTCGGGGTCTCTTTCTTTTTCTAGGTACAGGGGATGCCCCCCAGGAGTGAGCCTTTCCAGGCAAATTGATGAAATATGGTCGGCTGGCCAAACACGATAGCAATGGATGCTTTGTTTAATTCTCACTTTCGGCTCGGATAAGGGGTCCGTATAACGCAGTTAGGAATGACAATTCAAGTCACTGTAACACATTCACTCGTAGAGAATCGTATAATTCTGTCGGTAACTAAGTGCATGTTTGCAGCTCATTACTCAGTAAACTATATGAGAATCAAGGAACCCAAGCCCTGAGGACAAGGGGCTGAGAAGCAATGCTTCTTCGACCTCCACCGGAACAAAAAAAAAAAGGCAAAGTGTCCAAACGCCTGCGTCTCCCGCCAGAAAAGCTTGCTCCAATGACGCCATTATTCCCCATCTTACCCTGCCTCAGCCATTAGTGACATCTAGTTTGCGGCTTGAGTGAGTTGTGCTCCGTCCTCTCCTTTGAGCCTTGGCCAGTCTTGCTCGGCCCCTGCCATGCCCCCTTCCTCGAGTTTGCTCCCTTGGATTACTTGCTCTGGCCTCCAACCTTGACATATCTAGCGGCCTCCATCCTTTTTGCGGGGTCTACCCATGGTTCTTTCGGGGGCTCCCTTCTCTCTCCTGTCGACTTCCTCTCATCCGAGGGGGGAGCCGAGGAGTGATCGATCGTCAGATTAGGCACGCCGGAGGTTCGAGCTGGAGGAGCTCGTCTCTATCGTTGCGCACGCATCTCCCGTGCTTGCCTCGCCTTCCAGGCATCTCGAATGGGGCCAGCGGCATCATAGAGGTCCTTGACCGAGACGCGATCCTTGATGCTTTCCAGGACGCTGACAACGGTGCTTTTGTGGTTTGCCTCGTGTTTGTCGTCTCTGAAGCGGAGAAGCCGCCATCTCCTCTGGTCGTCCTGGTTGCACTCTACTATGCGGTCATTCAAAGGGTCATTCAGCCCTTTCAAAATTTCCCATTCCTCTTCGGTGATGTAGAGGTCATCGAAGCGCTCGTACTTTTCGGGGCCGTCACCCTTGTAGACATATAGTTCTGCTTTCGGCACGCTATCGTAGTCCACAAAAGGCTCGGTGATGCCCTCTTTGCGCTCCCATTCGTCGGGCTCGACAGTTGGGAACGTAAGCCTGAGCCGTAGGTCGATGGTATTTTCTTCCGGGGGCTTCCACTTGAGAATGTGAGGGTCGGTGCCGTGCTTATAAGGCGTGTTTCGGCACGTAAAGATGAGGCCGTCATTGCCATGCTTCAGACTAGGAAGTATCTGTTTGAACATCATCTCGATACCGTAGCCGAGTTGGAAAGGCTTCATCTCGACAATGAAAGGCTGATACTGCTTTTCGTCGGGGAAATCCTTGAACAGTTTCTTATACGGCAAGTAAAGACGCTCCTTGAAGTAAGCCAGCCGCTTGTCGAGGGACCGGTCCATGAGCTTGTTTCCATCCATCACTAAGCAGTCAAAGACGAGAAACCGGGCTTCCTTTTCTCCATTGGGCAGACTATCCCAGACCAGTTCGCCATCGACCAGTGTTGCCGTGTGGAAGGCGCTGACATCGTTCTCGCGGGGGAAGTGTAAGCTCTTATTGGTAATGTACCAGTAATCGTTTTTGCGGTCAATCAAGTAGTGCGCTTCCCCCTGGTTCTCGTCTTCGGTCAGGTAGAGGAGATAGCGAATGCCGTCGGACTTTTCGCAGACGTAGTAACTGATAAACAGGCACGCGTTAGCAGATATACGCTTCCCACGAGCGTCGAGCATGTGATTTGGTGTCTGCCATACTCTTGCTTGGTCAATTCGTCCAGATGCTGTCTGGCGAAACTGACGGGCTGAGCACCGGGGAAGCTGGTCTGCTGCCTGCCCAGCAGATCGGCGACCTCTCTGCGCATTGTGTGTATCAGAGGGCCTTCGGCTTTGATGCCAGGCTCGTCGATTGACTCGATCGGCCCATCTGGTTTGGGCTCCATGGCTCGCTTGCCTGCCTGTCCGCGCTGGCTGCTTGCCTTCCCAACCCCCCCTTCAACGGCGCGTCAAGCGACGAATTCGCTGCTGTAGAAGCGATACTGTCAAAGGAGTAGAAATAAGAAATTGAACTGCCGTCACAGTAAGTAGTCATTAAGAATAGAAAGGGATGGCCTCGAGTTCACACAGCCCTGGCGCATCTGAAGCCAGACACCTCGAGAGCATTGAGCTTCGCGTAAACACAAGTTGTAGATGTTGCGCTCAAATAGTAGCGGGAAGCCTAGCATCTGCTGTAAAACGGGTCTCGCACCTGCTTGCCTTATCGATAGCGGAAAAGGCAGATCCTCCTCCAACTAGTATGTGCTAAATTAAGCCAGCACTATAACGAGGCCGAAGCCAAACAAACGACCTTTTAAGGCGTCCCAATATCATACCTTAGTATACCATTCGTTGATCGATCAAACTCTCCACCATGGAAACTGGCGTAAGGCATCATTGCGCCACCATCCATTTGGCGAGGGTAAATTGACAAGTGACAACAACAGTGACGAATGAGCAGCAGATGCCGTATGTTGCACCTTGTTACTTTGACCTGCCTTGGTGTAGGGTATCGGCGAATTGGAAGAAGCCGGCACAGAAATCCTGGTGCATGGCAAAACCTCTATATTGAACAGCAGGGTTCGTGCTATCTAACTACACGCATCTCGTTAAGTGACCCTTGTATTATTTCAGCGTACATTAGCACAGTACAAAAAAAAAAAAAAAAAAAAAAAAAAAAAAAAAAAAAAAAAAAAAAAAAAAAAAAAAAAAAAAGTTGCTCAGGCACCGAGAACTAGGCAATGAAACGACGGCGGCAGTTCACATGTCAGGTCCAGCTTCTTGGCTTTGCCCAGTATTGAAGACATTTTTATCAGAAGCACTCGTCTCGAACAACAGGCTACTTAGTTCTCATCGATTTTGTCGACCTCTGCCCTAGCTTCTTCCCACTGCTGCTTGCTCTTGCGCGCCCATTCAATCTGGCTCCTGGCATACGCCAACTGTGAAGAAAGTCAGTGTCGTCAATTCGTAGAGAGGGCAGCGGTAATCTGCTGCGGGGTGGGCAGGGCTTTTTACTTACCATGTATCTCCGCAAATCATCCTCCTTATCTTTCTGGAACCGTTTCAAATCTTCGAGCACGCTTGCGCTGGCCTCCTTGACGTCCTTTTCAGAGACCACTTGTGCTTGCTCCAATTGGATAATAGATTCACGCGTCTTCCCGATTGTGTCTCGGCGGGTTCGCTCAGGATCCACGTCGACAACTCCCTGAACCGCGTGGCGAATTGGCCCAAAGATCTTGTTCGTTATAGAGTTTGTACTGGGCATCTTTCTGTGCGTTATGCCGGTGCTTCTCTCAGGAAGACCTTGGCTGGCAGAGGGGGCCACTGTCGGGAAGTCGCCGTGGGTGGGTGGAAAATCTGAATCTATCGATTCGGTGTCTTCTTGACTTCCATCGCGGCGGTGTTGCGTGGGGGGCTCCCGAACGCTGGCTGATCGTTTTGGCGGAGGTGAAATCTGTTGGCTGTTTGAGAGATACTGTTCGATGCGTCTCGCTTCCGCTTCACTGCGCTCCAGCTGGTCCAACAAGGCTCGCTTCTTGTTCAGCTCCTCGGTTGTCATGTCCTGTTGCACGCGCTTGAGCACTCTATACCGCAAGACGCTCCTGACAACTCCTGCAAATTGAGCATTTTCCCTCATTGGCTCCGCAAAACTTGCCCCTAGAGTGCCTGATAGCTCTTCAGTTGCAATGTATGACGCATCGGCGGCTTGGCCTATCCGCTCGATGGCCGGTCCCAAGGAGGGGGCTTGCTCCGACAGGGCAAATGCATTGTATCTTGATCCCAACTCGCAAAGATCTGCCGCTAGGGATGACAGATGGCTGAGGGTCCGGCGGTTGACCTTCTCCATGGGACCTGTCAGAAGCTGTTCTAGCTCCTTGATTGAGGCTTCATAAGAAATGAAATACGGGTCGAGTTCCTGCTCGCTGAGTTTGGATGCATCTGGCGGGAAGCGTTCGATCGCATGACCACCACCCTGAAGAACGGAGGCGCTCAAGTCCTGACCGGCGCCGGGAGCCTTGAGCTTAGCTGAGCTGGAAGGGACTGGAAGGAAGTTGTGCGCAGGGGTGGGATTCGCGGGGTCCAGCGGAGGTGCCTTGAGAACGGATTTGGGTATAGAGGCGACAGGGTGGGCATGTAAGACTTCGCTCTATCATCATGTCAGTAACGGCCAAGGCAAAAGCCTTGATTCACAGAGGGGTGCAGTACCCAGCTTGAATTTGGGTCGAGAAACCTCCACCAGACTCCGTCCTCTCTCACGGCATCCATTCGACGGCAGCGGTTCAAAAAGACCATCAACATGCGCTTTCGTAAATCAATGATTTGCTGATCTTGCTTGGCGCTTGTGGGATTCGCAGCGTAGTCGGCCATGGTGTGCTTCTCTGGAATGGGCGGGATGACAAGCGTTGGATGAAGGCGAGTCAAGGCTTCTCTGAGCGAGGCGAATTCAGAGTAACGGCGACGAACCTCGAGATCCTAAGCGCTGCGGTTAGATGGGTGTCCATACAAAGGAGCTGAGCGCGACAAACCCCCGTCTTGATGGTATACACAATGTATCTCCCTCCGCTTTCCACGCTCTTGCCCGCATCAGTGATCATGATGGGCATGTTAGGGTTTTCGTAAAGGATTTGCTCAATGCGGCTGTTGTAACCGCCTGGCTTCTGTCGTGGAGGCGCGTCCTCTGCCAAGACGTCCTCTTCGCCGACGTGCCCGACACCATGGCTGAAGGGCGCACGCGGTGAATGAGCATCGTCGCTGCCAGTTGAAGGGGTATGGGAGGTCTCAAACACCCCATCTACGGCACCCACCCCGTATTAGTTTTGCTTCTCTTGTCGTCACGCCCAGCCACGGGTCCAGTCCCCAAGCAGGCGACCCAGCACCGCTTCGAGCGACGAGGTGCAATGGACTTACAATCTCTGGACGTCGGCGAGCTCGGGATTGCTGACGATGAGGTTTGCGAATCCCGCCGATCGAAGCTGCTCCCATAGGGATTGTTGTCCTCGTCGTTCCACATGATGACGGCGCAACTTCAATCAGGCGTCTGTACGTGCGAATATCGCTCTGGGGGGATTGCGCGGCTGCGGAGAAGGGCGCAGTATCGCCAGAAAGTGCTCTGGGACGGTTGTTGAGCTTCTGGGGCGACGGTGGCTGCGGGGCGCAGTCGGTTATGCCGCAGTGACGGGGTTCGAAAGTCAAGGTGAGTGCGGGTAAAGCGCCTGGAGGGCTGTCGCCATTCTCTGGTAAAAGCAGCGGGAAGAGTCTGTCAAGGGAGACAAGCCGGAGGCTGCGGCGGCGGTTTGCAGGCAGAAGCGGAGAGCGAAGCGTTGGCTCGAGAAGCTGCGGCAGGTCGCTGAGGTTGAAGAAGCCTCGCCCTGCCAGCCTTCCAGGTTGATGACGATACCGCGCGCACGGACCACCTGCATCAACAGAGGCAGGCAAGCACCTGGCAGATTACTGGGCAAACGCACGAAAGACCTGCGGGGTACATGTCCGCCCGTACCTTCAAGGTTGCTTGCTTGCCTCACGCTTCCGTGGAAGGGGTTGGTTGTCCGCATTCACCCATGAACTGCGGCCGCCAATCCCTGCAACCCATGGTGCGGGCTGACTTTCCATTTCCACTATGGCTTTTGTTGCCATGAGATGCGAGGATAGGTAGCCGTCTATCACTGCCTGTATCGAGTCTCTTTCGATAAGTAAGTACCTACCGATCAACTGAGCGGTCGGTATTCCAGTGTTTTTGGTGTTCTCTTTGCGTCTTTCGGAATAGGCGTCACCTCAGCGGTACCTCATCTCACGGTACTGCAACCTCTATGAGGAGTACTCTCTCTTCTTTGAAGGGGCTTCAACACCAACGAAGTTGCATGCCCATAAAATCACGATCTTCTTCACAGATTGAATTACCGCGGTATAGGCAGTCACAAATATCACGAAGCATGATTGCATTATTTGCTTTCGAGGCCGCGTTTCCCTCATTTCCTTATGCTACCTATACTCTGCCCGTGCCTGTACATGAGTCCTCAAACACGTCGTGCAAGACGGAAGATGTCTAGGTACTGAACGTCCAAGTCGTTCCACTTCCCTAGACTCTAAGAGCCAAGATTGGAACTTCCCGTTCGATCGTGTCATCATCTAAAAATGGCCTGGCTCCTCATGGGTCTTCGCTATGACCGTACCAATCGTCCTGTAGTCGTAAAGACCTGGGTCCATGTCCCCATGAAGACATCCCATTGTTCCGCCCACCAGGATTGTAGTCAATCATTTGCTCCGAGGGGGCGTTTCAAAGTCGTCACTATGAACCGTAGCAACATCGCTCCGGATCGATGATAAAGAGTCGCTGGAGGTGTTGAGGTTGCATATCATCGATGAGACATCATCTTGGTCATCGATCGGCAGTTTCAGTTCTTTCTTCTCCTTCTGATCATTAAATCGCACTTTGAGGCCATCGGAGCGTGGAGAAGCAGTGGGCGGTTTGTTATCGGCATCCGCAACTTGCGAAGTTTCCGATGGCTCTGGAGACGAACAAGTTGACACAGTAGATGCGCCTCCAACAGGCAGAGTAAACGCCCTGTAGAATCGTTGCCACCATGTGGGTTGATGCGACGGAAATACATTATCCGCAGGCTCGGCTTCCTCCTGATGATGTTCATGCGCTTTTGGAAGCCCAGAAGCCATGCCACCTGGATGATTGGGGTATGGTGTTTCTTGCGATCGAAAGATGGGAGCTGGAAACTGAACATGAGTATTCATGACGCCGAGTGGCACGGTTGTTGGGATTTGGGGTCCTGGGAAGAAATACATCGGAGCTTGCTGAGGAACTGCATAGTTGTAACTGGGCACTGGCTGCATAATAGGAGGCGGCACTGGCCTTGCCATGCGTTCCGGCGGGTGACGGCGTGGGCTTGTACGTTGTCGGCCAGGGGTAACGTGTGCTTTGGTCTGTTTGCGAAAGATCCTCGCCCTCCCCATGCAATACATCCACACCACCGACAAGACGAGAAAGGTGACGACGATGGAGAAGATGATGCCAAAGTGCGTGACGGAATTGAGGCAATGCCACCCGACGCAAGAGGGGGAATGGCGGCGAGACTGAGCTTGCTTTTCGCCCTTGGAAAGCTGCATTGCTGCGGTCACATTGGGCAGAACACGTCGAGGCAGTCGAGAATATCACCTGCTTGAGGGAAGCCGTTCGTGGAATTTGATGATTCTTGGAATCGCATGCAGGTGGCACTGGACAGCCGTCGTGAATCTCGCAACGTAGGGTACGAGTGCAAAGATGCTGCCAGCCAGGTGAAAAAGGAAGAAAGGGTTTCGATCGAACACTGCATGGACTTTATGCTGCTTGGCCGCCTAACCGCCAAAACTTCAGAACGCTTCCAGCCGGCTGGCAGCTGGCAGAGCTTCTGGCAAGTTCCCTCAAGGTCCCCAGTACCTGAGCACCAGGCCTCGTGCTGCGCTTTGACGGCTGGGTGCCTGGGTTAGCAAGACAACCCGATGATGAATCTTTTTCTTTGTCTGACGCTCGATTAATAAGGAGACGGAAACAGAGGTAGCTTAGGTATGCAGGATGCCTTTCCGAGTTGGACTTTCGGCCAATTGCCTAGGTATCAAGTTCCAAGACCTCGGGGACACACCATAATACGCAGGTCCTGGGAGTTTCTGTTTTATTGTCGCCATTACAAGCCATATATGCTTAAGTAGAGAGAATCAAGTGCCGTCAGGACTGCTCGGGACTCGGGCAGACCCCAAAGAAAACGCCTCCATCTCGGAGACTGTGAATAGCGGCCATGTGCCTGCTTAAGGAGTTGGGAGAGCGTGGACTAGATTACTTGCTGAACAACACCCCTTCTTTCTGGCGGATTCAAGATTTAACCTCTCATTGATGGTTCATATCGAATGAAAATATTCTTTTTTCCCTCTTATTAGTTATTGTCATGAGTTCACCCGATATTCATCGTAGGCAGACGCAGAGCATCTTGGGGTGATGCGAGTGAAGTCGAGCGCTAGCCAATCATAGCCAACCAGGTCGCATCGCGGCGCGCACGGACCACTCTGGCGTTCCCTGAGCTACATGGAATTTCTGGCTCGCCTCGCCGTGTTGAACCTCCAAGACTCGCGATCGCAGGCCTTTTGGCAACCACCCGCTCGACGCTCAACCTCATATTCATCCGCTTTCAACCGGCAGGCCCTGTCATGATATAGAGACAGCGGATGAGCCTTTTTGCCAATCACCTCCGAGGCACAACACCAGCGCGGCGGACGCGTTCCTGCCATCTCGCCCGACCTTAACGCAGCACCGACTCCCTCACAGCCATTGAATCGCAGCATCCATCATGGCGGCTCTTCAGAATGGTGCGGCCAATGGCACGGCAAACGGAATTGCCTCGAAAGCCCCTACCAGCATCCGCTTCTCCGACATCCCCTCTGCCATCGACATCCCCGTCCAGGGCGACCAGGAAGACGAAGCGGTCGAGATCGACCTCGAAGACCTTGTCGACGATCCCACCGAACTGTGTACCCTGTTCGAAAACGAGCATGCGGCGAAGACGTACTGGATGACCGTGGCGCTGGCGTATGCGAAGCAGCACAAGATTGACCACGCCATCGAGATGCTGATACGAGGTGGCAACGCAATCCAGAGCAGCAACCCGCGCGATAAGGTCAGCATGATCTGCTGTCTCTGCTGGATGTATCTGTGGAAGAGTCGAGAAGCGCCTCGCGTGGCACCGGACGGCGTTCCTGCGACAGAAGCCAAGACGAAAGAATACTACCTCCAGCTTGCAACGTCATCCCTGAATGACGCTGCTCGTCTCAATCCATCCTTCCCGCCCATCTTCCTCGCACGAGGAGTCTTGCTCCTGCTCAGAGCCTCACTACAAGGACCATCGAAGACCGCGGGAGGCCTGGGAACCGAGAAGAGCGAGCTGCTCAAGAACGCCGCCAAAGCCTTCGACGATGCTCTCCGAGTCTCTCAGGGGAAGAACGTGCTGGCCCTGATGGGCAAGGCCCGCACTCTGTTCTCCATGCACAAGTACCCTGAAGCTTTGTCTGCATATCAAGACGTGCTCCAGAAGAGACCTGATCTGGTGGATCCCGACCCTCGTATCGGCATTGGCTGCTGCTTTTGGCAGCTTGGGTTCAAGGAAGATGCCAAAGTGGCGTGGGAGAGATGTCTGGAAATCAACCCCGACTCTAAAATTGCCAACATTCTCCTCGGCTTGTACTACCTCGATGCGAGCGGTCACGTCCCGGTCAACAGCGACGAGTTCCTCAAGCTTTATAAGACGGCCATGATCGAATATACCCAGAAGGCCTTCAAGCTCGATAAGGAGATCCCCATCACTTGCGCCACCTTTGCAAGCTACTTTCTCTCTCGAAAAGCATGGGAGAATGCAGACAAGCTGGCTCACAAGGCCATCCAGTATACTGACGTCAACGCCGTTGCCAGTGATGGATGGTATCTGCTCGCCAGAAAAGCTCATTACAACGGCGATTTAGAGCGTGCCAGCGACTACTATCGTCGCGCCGACGATGCTCGCGGAGGTACCGAGACCGGCTATCTCCCAGCCAAATTCGGCGTTGCGCAGCTGTCTGTCATCAAGAATGACCTGGGAGAGGCCAAGCTGAGACTGGAAAAGATTATTCAACAATCCAAGAACCACGAGGCCATGATTCTCCTCGGAACCATCTACGCGGAGGAAATCTTCACCAGCCAGAACAGCGACAACAAAGAGGACAGATCCGCGGAGATGAAGAAGGCGATTGCTCTGCTGGAGGGTGTCAGAAATTCCTGGAAGGATCCCAAGAAGGCACTGTCACCAGACGCTTCCGTGCTCTTGAACCTGGCCCGGCTATACGAAACGGAGAGCCCCGAGAAGGCACTGCAATGTTTGCAACAGGTTGAGCAGCTCGAAATGGACCAGATCCCAGAATCGGAGCGCCCCACAGATGCGCCCGAGGCCGAAGCGCAGGCAGCCCTTCGCAAGTTCCTCCCACCCCAGCTTCTGAACAACATTGGCTGCTTCCACTTCCAGGCCGAGAAATACGAACTTGCCAGTGACATGTTCGAGGCAGCTCTGGGTGCCTGCATGAGAGCTGGGGAGAAGGATCCTGCAATGGATACCGATGCCCTGGTGACGACCATCAGCTTCAACCTCGGACGAAGCTACGAGGCTCGTGGGCTAACGGACAAGGCTGTCGAGGTGTATGAGGGCTTGCTCAACCGCCACGACGATTACACCGATGCCCGCACACGGCTGGCATACATTAAGCTGCGGAAGAACCCCAACAAAGAAGGGCCTGATGCCGTGGCAAAGCTGTACCAAGAAAATACGGCCGATCTGGAAGTCCGAGCCCTCTACGGGTGGTATCTCGGCAAGGTTCACTCAAGAAAGCGCCCTGCCAACATTGCGGAGGACCATGAATTCCGCCACTACAAGCATACATTACAGAACTATGACAAGCATGACAGGTATGCCTTGGTCGGGATGGGTAACCTGTACCTCGTGCAGGCAAGAGAAATGCGCCGCGAAACAGAGCAAGAGAAGCAGAAGAGGAGCGCCACATATTCCAAGGCTGTTGAGTTCTTCGAGAAAGCTCTGTCACTCGACCCGAAGAACGCCTATGCTGCTCAGGGCATTGCCATCGCTCTCGTCGAGGACAAGAGAGATTACAAAACCGCCCTCACCATCTTCAACAAAGTCCGGGACACGGTCAAAGATGCTCATCTATACGTGAACTTGGGACACATCTACGCGGAGCTGAAGCAGTTCTCCAAGGCCATTGAGCACTATGAGATTGCTTTGTCCAAGGAGGGTAAAGCTAACGACCCGGTTATTCTCTCATGTCTCGGCCGCACGTGGTTAAACCGGGGGAGGGCGGATCGGGATGTAGACTCCTACATTAAAGCTCTCGAATGCGCGAAAAAGGTAAGCTTACCGCTGTTTGGTTTCTAGCCATGATATCCTTGCTAACCCGAGACTCACAGGCACTTGAGGTGGCTCCGGATCAGATACACTATCAGTTCAACGTTGCCTTTGTTCAGATCCAGCTCGTGACAATGATCCAGGCTCTGCCCGAGAACAGACGGACGGCTGAGCAACTGGAAGACGCATCCCAAGGTCTTGAAGCAGCCATTGAATCTCTTGATAAGATTGCTGCCCATCCCCAGACGCCGTATCCCAAGCATGACGTTGAGCAGCGTGCCAACATGGCTCGCAACACGCTCCGGAAGCAACTCGAGAGAGCTCTCGGCAAGCAGAAGGAGTGGGAGGAGAAGAATAAGGAGAAGATCCTGGCTGCCAAAGAATTGCGCGAGGCTGAGATGAGGAGACGTGAGGAAGAAAGACGAGCTGCCTTGGAAAAGGAGCGCGAGCGCCAAGAGAAGATTCGAAAGGAGCGCGAGGCCATCGCCGCCCGCGACAGGCTCCTCGCAGAGCAGCGGGCCGAAGAGGAGCGCGCGCGACTGGAAGCCGAGATGACCACGGACGAAGAGACTGGCGAAAAGGTCAAGCGGAAGCGCAAGCCGGCGCCCCGCGCCCCCGCCGGCGAGGGCAAGCCCAAGCGGTCAAAGAAGAAGAAGGCCGCCGCAGACGAAGACGAGGGCTCCGAGGAGGAGAGTCACACCAAGAAGAGGCGCCGTCTGACCAAGCGGGAGTCTTCCAAGTTCAAGTCCGCTGAGATTGTGGTTGATTCCGACGAAGAAGCCAACGACGACGACGAGGACGCTCTGGAGCGTGCGGAGCGGAATCTGGAGAGAGAGGAGACGCCTCTGTCCGAGGCCAACGAGGACGTTGCCGACAAGATGGATGTGGACAACGAGGAGCAGCAGCAGGAGGATGATCGTCGCGGCGATAGAAACGACGCCGAGGACGAGGACGAGGACGACATTGATGCTCCCCGGACTCAGCCCAAGAGAACTCGCAGGGGCCGCGTGATTGCGGAGAGCGATGAGGAGGATGAAGGTGCG
Source organism: Trichoderma ghanense (assembly GCF_004382785.1). Lineage (NCBI taxonomy): Eukaryota > Fungi > Ascomycota > Sordariomycetes > Hypocreales > Hypocreaceae > Trichoderma > Trichoderma ghanense. The sequence continues at coordinate 1,519,962 of NW_027395665.1, read as the reverse complement.
GAGCCTAGTGCCAAGGCGGATGATGGCGCTGCGGTGGGGGATGAAGATGATGAGTAATAATTTCAGTATTTGCTTGTTTTGCTTTGGGTTTTTATCCCGGTCTTGTTTCAGGTGTAGTTCAGAGGGGGGAGAAGACGGGTATCGTTTGGGTGAAGAGGACGAACACACAAGAGTTTTACATGTATACTAGCTTTTTCGACTGAGTAGTTTTGTCTCTCAGAGCCCCGAAAAAGGAAAAAAATAGCGAATGGGATTGTTTAGATGGAAGATATGTATGTATTATTGGTCTCAAGGAAGATTCAGCATGGTCGCCTTTTTTCGATAGATGCACACTACACACACAGAGTTTCTCTCGTGCCTCATAGCCCATGCGTGATGTATTCTATCCAATAGATATTCCACATTTCCCAATATTATGTTTTCCACCACCTTTTGCCCATGATATCATCTCCATTACAAGAACATCATTATACCGTTCTATGAAAAAACCTACTCCATTCTCGTGTATATCGTTTTGCTTCGCAAAAGTGCTTCCTCGAAATGATTAAAAGGCCAGAGGGAAATACATTTTGCTGCCAAAAGCGATGCACCTGTTTCCGTTCGTTTGTTTGGTTGGTTTGTAGAGGATTTAGAAAGCAAAGACCTGGTCCTCGAGCTTGCTGACGGGACGGGCCTTGGCAAAGCCGAGACTCTCCGTGGCCTTCTTCAGACCGCTAATCATGGGAGGGGGACCACAGAGGAGGATCTTGACGTCGCTAGCGGGCTTGGGCAACCAGTTCTACATGTCTAGTTAGTATCGACTGCAGTGCTGAAGGAACTTTGGGCCCGAGGGTAAAAGGCAACTCACGTTGATCATCTCAGCGGTAACAAAGCCAACACCACCAGTCCAGCCTTCCGGAGGCTTGTCCAGAACGTAGTGAATGCGGATGTTGCTGTCCTCCTTGGCGAGAGCATCGAGGTCCTCCTTGAGAAGAATGTCCTGGGCGGTGACGTTGGCGAAGATGAGGTCGACCTCGGTCTTGTCGCCGGCAGCACGTCCACGAACAATGGCGCGAATGACCTGCAGCATGGGGGTGATGCCCGTGCCTCCAGCGACCATGCCGAAGTGGCGAACCATGTTGGGGGTGTAGACGAAGGCGCCCTTGGGGCCACGGACGCGGATGGTCTGGCCAACCTGAAGGGAGGCCATGTGCTTCGAGATGTTGCCCTGGGGGTACGACTTGATCAGGAGGTCGACAAAGCCAGGCTGGTGGTCGCCAGAGATGGGGGTGTACGATCGGACAATCTCCTTGACGGTTCCATCAGGCTGAGGAAGGTGGGCGCCAATGGAGATGTGCTGGCCGATGGGAAGACCAAGAATGCTTCGGGGCGAGGGGAGCTTGAATCGGTAGCTATAAGATTCGCATGTTAGATGGAGCGGAGGAGCATTGAAGGATCCGGCGCGAAGAGCACTTACATGGCGACATTGTGGGAGATGATGGTCTTCTCCTGGAGCGGGAACTCCTGGAAGACATCTGGCTTGAGCACCTTCTTGATCTCTGCAGAAAGTACAATTAGTTCAATTGCACAAGAGGCAATGGCGTAAGGTAAATGGTGATTCAATCGGCTACTCACGGAAGCTATGGTAGTTCCAGACACCGAGAGCGACGGCCAGAAGAGCGGCATAAGGCGTCCAGTCCAGCTTGACGATGGCAGTGCCAACGACCAGCAGAGCGGCCGGGACGTAGATGTAGTCAATGTACTGACGGGCAAAGAGGCCCTCCTCGGGGTTGGCAGCCATTGTTGGCGATGTGGATCGAAATGAGCAAAGAAGTGCTCTGGTGGCAGCTTCACGGCTTGCAGCAAGTAGGGAGAATCAGGGTCTGCGTCGAGATTTTACCCTCCAAGGTGGGACAATGCGGGACAAATCGGCCACGGAGGGGCGCCGCGAGCTCGGAATCCGAAGCCTCAGGCAATTAAGGGCAGCTGAAAAAAAGGGGAAAGTCGCCGCAGGGAGGGCTGAAGTCGGTTGAGAAGCTGCGCGGCTGCTTGTGAGACGCTTCCCGCCAGTTGCCGTCGCCGTATTTCCGTGGACCTCGAGGGGAGAAGACGAGGCTTGATAACACGTCCCAGGATGGAAATTTTGGCGGTGACGGAGGCTCGTCGTTCTGCCGTTGAGCTGGACCCGCCACCCCCAACGAAAGGGAAAAAGGGACGGCCAATCGCCAGTCGCGGACGACGTCGGCAGAACGAATGATCCGGGCCGTGGCGTTTTGCTGCCCGTTTTCCGTTCTTTACCGTTTTCTACCGTACCTTAACTTACTCGTGCTACGAGGGCTTGAGTCTGATATCGTGAGATGCATCCTCTCGACTGGTCTCGACCGTGGACGCGGCAGAATGAGTTGCGAGCGAGCGCAGATGGTAGTCAAATGTACGACTACACGGATAGAGGGCTGAATGGGAAAAGAAGATGCATACGTCATGCCACCAGCCGGTACAACGGGACCCAGCAGATAAGAACAGAGAGAGTTGGTTTGACGGGTGAGGGTGAGGGTGAGTTGGGCGCTTAATCTACAGCAAACGGAAGAGCAACACCGCGTACTGTGTTGGCACCGTGCCATGCAGTGTCTGCGCGACAAGTCGTACCTACGCTTGCACAGTATCATATTGCTCGCTGCATCAGGTTGTGCTGCGGTGAGCGGCCCCAATCGGGGAAGCGCTGCATTGTCAAGAGACACCATTTCGGCAGCTGACGTCCGGGCATACGAGATGCACGGAGCAACGCGGCACTGCCTGGCGCTGGAAACATCCCGTAATCGTATTCCACCGCCCTAATGACCCCAAAGCTTACCAACCTCCGGCCACGCGCTACCACCAGAGGGGGAGGTACTCGCGCATGCTGTAGGGGAGCTTGAGACAACATGAAGCAGCAGCAGGGCGAGAGGAGTTGAGGAGGCTGGTTGAAGCTGAACCGGGCGAGAGCTTGGCTGGAGTGCCAGACAAACAGCTTGGAGAGCTCTGCAAGTTGAAGACGGGGACACGGAACATTTGCCGCGTGTACGGCCAGGTGCTGGAGCCACTAGAAAGCATCAGCCAGCAGAAATTGGAGGGACCTGCGGTGATCATTGCGTGCAATCTTTGGAGCCCCTGGCCAGCCTTCTCACACCCGCTCGCGGACCCCGGTCCGTGAGGCGTTATACGGCTCCGCCGTGGATGCATGGCTGCAGATGGTACAGCCCACTGCTTCGACGAGAAGGGATAGGGTAGCTTGGCAAGCTTACGTAGGTGTCACGGTGATGAATGAGCAGCAGGCGAAGAGATGGACAGGAAAGGAACCGCGCCGGGAGCAGGCCAGGTCGGGCATTGATTGATATCGATGGGGGCGAATGGAGAGGAGAGTTGAGAGGCAAAAGACGATGCCAAGAGGATTTGCACAAACAGGCGAGCTGTTGAGGTGAGGCAAACAGACCGGCATTAGCCACACCTCCTCATCTCTGCTTCAGGATGTTTCTACCGTGGCAGAAACAAGATCCAGGAGCAGAGCAGGGTTCCGCGAGACTTTGAGACTAAGATGCACAGCACACCTCACGCACGGCGCAAAGAACACAGCACCCACCACAACGGGCATGACGACGCCTGGCCGAGGGGATACGGGGTCCTGCAGTGCTAGCCGCAGCGCGAATCGCAACCCGCGGGTCCAAGGCTTGCAAGGTCATCTCATGCCGCCGACGATGGGCCCGTCGACGCCGCTCATAGGCTGGCGGGCCCTGAGCGCAGGCCGGCCAGACGTCAATTGACTCTGCGCGCCGAGATCGAGATTCCGGCTTCTGGAGGCGTGCCATGACGCTGTTTCGCCAAATCCCCCCCATGCAAATGCAGGCGGCGCGCACAGAGGGCTCACCTGCGGGTGGGCAACCAGCTCAACCCCCCCGTCCAGGCCAGACACCCCTTGGATGGACACAGAAATACGCGGTTTCAAGTTGTCGAGAGGGGCCTTTTCTTTGCTATTTCTGCCCCCGTGTGGCGGTTACTTGGTCTCCCAGCTGCCTTTTCCATGCATTATCGAACCTGGAAGCACCGAGTTGTAGCCCAGGTAATGTCTATTTTGTGCCTGTCCCGTCTGTCTGTGCCTGGGCCAGTGAGTGACCTTGACGAGCGCGGCTCATGGAGATAATATCACACGCCTGCCTCCCTGTCCGGCACACCTTCGTATTTCCTTCCATTCTCTTCTCCCCATTTCATCTTCCCACCAATTCTTCCCTTCCAGCCCCTCTGCAGCCCCTCCGCATCCGCTGCGAGTGATTTTCCATCTTGTTCTTTTTCTTCCTCGTCTTCCCTCTTTCTCGTCGTGTGACCAAGGTGCCAGACCGCTGGACGGAACAGCTGGCAGCGCAAGTCAGTTCAGTCAAGTTACCGTACATATAAGCAGAGCGATTCGATTCGTCACCTGCGACCACCGAGGCGAAGACGGCCAACCGCGACGCAGCTTTTTCGGCCTATAACCTCTTCGTGTCGTTTCTGCCTTTTCTGCAGCTGCATGTGATATTGCTGCAGGTTGCTCTACTGCGGATTTCAGTCGCGTGCATCTGTAACGAGCCATCTGGATTCGCGCCGGCAGCTGAAGCGAGAAAGCAGAGATAAACATCCAGCGCTTCCGGACGCTCATGTCGATCTCACCCAATACCCATAGATGAACCCATAACGAAGAGAAACGGCCTTGTCGACCCCGATCGCCGCGCATTACATCACAGCTGTTTTGGCGCGCAACTTTCAAACCTCATTCCACGTCAACCACGGAGTGCTACAGCGGTTGCTACAGAGGACCTGCCTTTCCCTTACAGCAGAGCATCCGCCCACCGCAACCTGTCCATCTCGTACAAGGAACAAACAGCCTCTTCCAATTCCCACCAAGACCAGTATCCAGAGACGACACCTCATTCTACCTCACTGTACGAAACGAAATATTTCGGATCGACTTCCGTCCACTGCCCGGCAGTTTTACGGCTTACGTCTCTGCCGAGCGCACTTCTACCGCCTACTGTGCATCCAGCGCGCTGTCTCCTAAACGACACACGCAGACCTAGAATTTCACGACTTGCCTGCCTTATCTGAGTTTCAAAATCAACCATCGAACAATTGAGACGGGCTACAACACGCCTTGTGAGTGGCCGAAAGGAGGACAAAGGAAACAGAAAAACAGGGAGAAAAAACAACGACAGAGGACAAGAGGGCAAAGCGACAGGCGCATGTCATTTGTCTCACCGGCTTATCCGACATCTTGCCAGCAGCCGCAGGTGGGCTGAGACAGCGGTTCACAGCTGGAGAGCTGCAGCACGCCATTCGCTGGGCCTGAAGCCGTCGGATCCCTCGACCGAACGTGCGACTTTCATCCCAGGCGTCACTATCTGACCACATTTGCGCCCTTGTCTCTCTCTCCCATGATCGGCATGTTCCGCTGAGGTCTCCCAAGAAGCACGCGCCCTTCAGCTCCCCGTCGAGGATCCCAGTTCAGCCGCCATCATGAAGTCCGCAGTCAACTCCGAGAAGTGGAAATGGAGGTCTTCCACCGCGAGCACGGCGGGATCGCTCTCGCCATTCCAGACTGGCCGCTCCCGAGGAGACTCGCCGGAGCCCCACGAACCCAAAAAGTCACGGTCCTTGTCCAAAGCCTTCCGCTCGATCAGTACCTCCTCGCTGGACTCACTGTCTAGTGGACCATCTCGGTCTGGGTCTTCGGGGCGGAGGCTTCACAAGACGCCCTCTGGTTCGGGATCCGTCATCGATAGGTTCCAGAGGAGATTATCACGAGACTCCTCCATCGGCACCATGCCCCTAGAGCCTCCCCTCAGCCCTGTCGAGCCGACCTTTGCCTCAATGGAGCTGATCCGATATGGGTGGCTCAAGACCGATTCCTCGCTCCTCAAGGCTCGATCCGAGTATCTCGTCTTAGCTGACCATTCATTGGTCAAGTTTGGAAGCGCGGAAGCTGCTAGGGCTATCTTCCCGCAACTGACCCAGACACAAGGCGCCCATTCACTGAGTAGCAAATCGGCCTCGGGAGATGTGCGGTTGGAAATTCCCCTTCGCTCCATCATCGCAGTCTTTGTTGAAGAGACTTCCAGCTCTCGGTTTGGTATCGAGGTGTGGTGGCTCTCCAGGTCACCCAAGATCGCTTCCAACAGGGCGCACTTCTACTTTGCTCTCCCGAAAGAACGCGATGACTGGCTGGCGGACATCCAGCAGGCTTACAAGGCTAGGATGAGGAAAAGCCCGCTGCAGACGACTGTCCCGGAGAATGTCAAGATTCGCATCAACCACGCCATGCAGCCTGCTGATACATCTTCTGACGGCACCACCCAGAGCCTGATTTTCCCAGTGACAAGGCGCATCCTGGCGGCAGCCCAGAAGGGCGCAGCTGCAGACGACTCCCAGGATCTCATAGACACGTCAACCTACTATCTTGCCATTGGCCCCTATATGTGCTATTTCATCGAAATACTCAAAGCGGACCATTCGACACTACCAGGTGATCTACGGCTGAAAACGTCGGCGTTTGGAACGGTATCCTTGATCCGGTTCCAGGCCTCAGTGGCTTCTCACGAGCAAAGATTCAACATGTGCTTTCGGTGAGTGAACCTCATATCAACACTGTTCCTGCTTGATCCTCTGATTTGTCTTGCTTCTAACATGTACATTCCTTGTCTACAGCCTGCCATTTGGTCGAGAGACTCGGCTGGAGTTGGCAAGCGTCTATTACCGCCGGATCATCGAAGCCCTGACCAAGATTGACCGCGTACTGAAGCCTATGTGGCCACAAAACCTCCAACATGCTATTTTCGAGATTAAGGGTCTCCCAGCACCCCTTCAGCTGACGTCTGGAAACGATTTGGGCGGTCTTGAGATGAGTCTCCAGGCATATTGCGTCGCCTTTGGCGTACCGATTCCCTCCTGGACAATCGAATGGTACACCCCATCGGAGCCGGCTTTCCGACTGCTTGCTTCCGAGGACATGGAGTATTCTCCGCTTCAGATCCTCGCTGTCTTTCGGGCGTTGAGATACAATAGCTTCTTCAAGGCCTTATCATTCCGTGATGTTGACCTTTCGTCACTAGCGAACAAGAACGACTATTCGCAGTTCGGGGATGCGGTGGTGTCCACTTCTCTAAGCGGTACTTGCATTCGAATCTCTTCTCATTTCCAAATCAGCTACTGACCAGCGTGCCAGGCTTGAGGATACCAGACGACTACTACCAGCTTCTCATTCAAGCCCCAATTCTCGAGCAAGAGATTCATGCCTTGCTGTTTTCCTCTGAATCTATACGATATATCGACCTTGCGAATGTCGTTGGGCTACAGCGCCCAAAGAGACCACACACAGGCCGAGGATCGATCAACCATTCCACTATGCGCAAGATGAGTTCTGAAATCATCCGACCCTTGACGATGCTACTCAAAACCGGGCTGTGCCACTGCCATGGCATTTCCATGTCTGGCAATCCCATTGGCTCCAGTGACGTGGCCGAACTAGGTATGTTATGAAAAAGAAAAGGGGGAAAGGCTTCGCTCGTGTTGAACTTCTTCATTTTGACACTGCTCCAGCAAATGTCCTTGGTTTGGATGACGTCCATTTGCGGAAAATCGAAATCTCCAACTGCGGACTCGGAGACGGCGACCTTACCCAGCTCTGGAGTGGTCTAGCAGGCCAAGCCGAGACCATTGAATGGATCGACACATCAAACAACAACGGAACTGTTGGGTTTGAAACCATCACTTACACGCTTCGCCAGCTGCGAAATATCAAGAAGCTCAACATATCGGGAAACACTAGACTCATCTCGGAGGAACCGCTTTTCGCTGAAGGCGCACTCAACAGCTGGGCTCTCCAAGAACTGGATCTCTCCGGCATAGTGGTGCGTACACCCGACCGACCTATAACCAGACTGGCGGCTAATTCTTGGACTCTAGCTCAACGATACCACTGTCATTTCTCTTGCCAGATACATGGAATCCCCGATGTCGCAGGACTTACTAGTGATGCGCCTCAACAATTGCGGCCTCACTGGGAGCCAACTGGCCCAGCTCTTCTTCAGCATGGGCAAGGGGCGGCATATGACGGTCCACGTCAATGCAAACCGGCTGGATGATGGCATCGAGAGTCTGTGTGAAGCACTCGCCTCTGGCTACGGGCCTTGGAGTCTGTTTATGCAGATGATTGAGTTCAGCTACGAAGCCAGCTTTGTCAAGCTGATGAAGGCGCTGACCGTCAACAAGACGATCGAGTGCCTCAGCTTGGCTGGCTGTGCTACGCCAGATGCTGTCAGCAGCGTAGCCTGCCAGGCGGCGGCGGAATTCTTCGCCAACAACGACACCATCCGGTTCCTGGATATATCCGGCTACGATTCGAAGCTCGACGAAGGTCGGCTGGGCAGGGAATTCTCCCGGTCACTGAGCGGTATGAAGTTCAACAAGCGGATCGAGCACCTCCGCGTCCGGAGCCAGATGCTCAATATCAATATTGGGGATTTGGCCGAAGCCATCTCAGGCAACCGCACGCTGCATACTCTGGACTGCGAGGGCAACGACTTCAACCTCTCCAACTTCTGGCATCTGGTCAAACGCATTGAGGGCAACCCGACACTCCGGCATTTCTCGGCATTTTCGGACCAAGAACTTGCCAGAACGATCAAGAAAGCCGCCGAAGTTGACGTGCCCGTCGTATCGTCGCGCCGCCCTTCGGGGTTGTTCACCAAACTTAAGCATGAGAAGCCTCCTGTGAATATCCAGAAGCCGCTCGTTGAGCGGCTGAGCGAGGAGTGGGCCGCCGCAATTGCAGCATTGAATCAAGTTCTCGAAAGGAACCAGCAGGCTTACCGTGAAAGGCATGGCAGCAGGAGAGCCACGGCCGATTCGGCACTGAAGGCGTGCGAGATAGAGGAGGGCACGTTCTCGGTCGATTTCGGAGGGCTTGCCAACAAAGAAATCGAGTTTCAAAATGCCACGGCCTCCACCTTGCGCCGTGGCCCTTCCACTACGAGCCACAGCTCGGAAGCGTTCAAGGTGATTATCTCGTCACCTTACACAGACGAGACCTCTGGCGAGACCACGATGCGGCCCTACTCTATTGTCTCAAGCGACGGGGCTAGTGACCCAATTACGGAGACCAGTTCCAACAGTGATGCTGGTGTTCCGACTCCTTCGGAGATGGAAAGCCCCCCTGACAAAGAACTAGGGTGGGCCGGAGCCTCGGCAGTGGACGGGACGAGCAATCCAGCTCCGGAAGACAGCATTTTGCTTTCCGACAGCGAGATAAGCTTCCTCATGGGAAAATACCAGACCTTGCTCAGCGCTTCGACAGATGTAATTGAGGAAGAGGGGGTGCAATGAGAAGAGACGAATGGGAAAAGGGGGCCCGTCCTGGCATTGGTACAAATTGGCAGGAAACACGGCTCCTCGAGATGGGTGCAGGGGAAAGGGGGGAAACGACGGGGGTATGACAAAGAGATGAAGAAGGCAGGGGGGGACGACCCAGCCCTTTTGACAACTATTTTCCTGTTATTTTTGGCATGTCATTTGGATTGCTTGCTTGTTTGCGAGCACATGCTCGACGGACGGATTGATTGATACCCAATGTTTATTGCTATTGTTAGGTCCAAGCAGACTCTACCTACGGAGTATACATATGACCAGGAACCGCGGCTGTCTGTAAGCTTTGTTGCGTCTATTGTATCTGCTGGATTGTGATAAACCCATGTTGTGATTCCCTGACCAGCGTCTGCGCGCGTCAAGTCCAACATCGACCAAGTTCGCACGTACTTGCTATTCCAGAGAGCATGCAGATGTGGTGGTTGGTCTCTTATGCACGTACCGAGTTGTATGCACAAAATCGAGTCCCGGTGGAGCGCCGCCACAGCTGCTCCATCAGGTCGTGGGGCGCCAATTCCCTTGACGCCTGGCCACGCAATTTGCCCAGCCACAGCCCCAGCCCCAAAGCTCCAGCTCCTCACTGGCATCTGCAGGCCACTCCTCGAACTTGGAATCACCCACCACCTTCGTGCTCCATACCACTAATAAGCAGCAACGTGAGCATCATTGGGGGAGCGTTGGCGCGAGCTTCGTCATCACTTCTCGCAGCCGCTTGAGCCCGTTCTTCGTGTTGTCTCTGTGCTGCTTTTCCTTGCTTTGGGGAGCTCAATCTCTGCTCTTTGGTTTCGCTCACTTCTACTTTCGCTGAGTCTCTCTCCACTCTCTCTCCTTTGCCTGCGTCTCTTGTTCGAGTCGTTGCGGAGCTCGCGCGCTCCTTCGTGAACCGCCCCCCCTCCTGCGTACCTCCTGAGGCCAGCAACTTACCCGACGACTTCCGTGCAGTCATTCGGCCTCGCTCGCCATGTATTCCAATTCGAACGCCTTCTTGGGAGGCAACAGTCCACGTCCGGGGACTCAGCCGCAGCAGCAGTATGGCGGCTCCTTTTCCAACCTCGGCCCTGGCCAGCAGCAGCAGCAGCCGAGCCCCTTTGCGCCGCAGCCTACGGGCTTCGGACAGCAGCCATTGCAGCAGCAGTTCACGGGATATCCGCTGCAGGCCCAGCCGACGGGCTACCAGTCGATGCCGCAGCCGCTGCAGCAGCAGTATACCGGCTTCCCGGGACAGGGACAGCCGCCGCAGCAGCAGCAGTTCCCGACGTCGAGCGCCCCGCCGATGCCGTCGATTCCTCCTCAGTTCCAGCAGCAGTTCCAGCAGCAGCAGCAGCAGCAGCAGCAGCAGCAGCAGCAGCAGCACCAGCCGCCACAGCAACCTCAACAGCTGCCTCAGTTTCAGCAGCAGGTGCCACAGCAGACGGGATTTCCGTCCGTGCCGCCGCAGCAACAGCCCAGCTCGACAATCTCCCCTCCTCCTCCCCCGATAAAGCCTCAGCCGACTGGTTTCGCGGAGGTGGCTGCATCTTTCCAGACCGGGGGCACGGCCAAGCCCCAGGGACGACGAGGGGAGAAGTCGCAAAGCAAGATTCCCAACATTAGACTGTCTTTCATCACGGCGGCGGATCAGGCCAAGTTCGAGACTCTCTTCAAGTCTGCCGTGGGAGATGGCTCGGCGACAATGTCGGGCGAAAAGGCCAGGGATCTCTTGATACGGTCAAAGTTGGATGGCGAGTCCTTGTCTCACATCTGGTATGGACACAAAGCAACGCTTCTCTTCTTGGTGCTGTTCAAATCGCTGGGATACTGACTCTGGGACACTTATAGGACCTTGGCAGATACTACGCGAGCGGGACAGCTATACTTTCCCGAGTTCGCCCTTGCCATGTATCTTTGCAACCTCAAGCTTACCGGCAAGACGCTACCGCCGACTCTGCCCGATCATGTGAAGAACGAGGTGTCCAGCATGGTCGATATCATCAGCTTTAGCGTTGCTGATGAAGGCCCGTCCGGTAGCCAATCGAACAACGTTCCGACTATTGAGCAACCGAAGCCGCAACCACCGCCTGCATCAAACTCGCAGCTTCTCCAAGCGCAGATGACGGGCTTTCCTGGAGCGCAGCAGCAGGGCTTCGGTGGACAGTCGCAAGGTCTCCAGCCTCAGCCGACGGGCTATAACAACCTGCAAAACCCTCAGCCGACGGGTTTCAATGGCCCCCTCCCTCCGATGCCTCCGATGCCCACTGGATTTGGCGGCCCTGCCAGCGGCGGCATGATAGCGCCTCTGAATGCTCAACCCACGGGAGTGCCGGGTCAATGGGGCCTTGTCAATGCTCCTGCTTCTGGGTTGCCGAATATCGATGCGCTGCAGGCTCGCATGATGCCTCAAGCTGGCCGTGAAGCTGGTTCTTTCACCACCGCCGGCCTGCAGGGCAATGCTGTCATTCCCTGGGCCATTACCAAGGAGGAGAAGACCAGATACGATGCACTGTTCAAGGCCTGGGACGGTCTTAGGAAGGGCTACATTGGTGGCGACACGGCCATTGAAATCTTTGGTCAGAGTGGCCTTGAGAAGCCTGACTTGGAGAGGGTTTGGACGTTGGCTGACCACGGGAACAAGGGCCGTCTGAATCTGGACGAATTCGCTGTTGCTATGCATTTGATCTACAGAAAGCTGAACGGATATCCCTTGCCCAACGTCTTGCCCCCGGAGCTTGTCCCTCCTTCTACTCGCAACTTCAGCCAGTCCATTGGCACTTTGAAGTCGATGTTGCATGAAGAGTCCGATCTCCGCAAGAACTCTGGTGCTGCCCTGCTGCCCCAGAAGACTGGTGTTAGCTACATGAAGGCTCGATCTTTCCGAGGCGGTGCTAGCCCAGCTGCAGGCGGGCGGAAGGATGCTACGGTATTCAGGAACGACGACGAGGAGTTTGGGTACAGGTCTAGCGCTCGCCGAAGGCTGGGTGGTGCCTCTCCTCGAGCCGAGTCCCCGGCGGCATCGTCTGTCGGCTCTAACGACGACTTGACGCTTGACGAGCTCAGGAAGAAGATCAAGGAGAAACAGATCTTGCTCGACGCTATGGATTTTGCTGACGAGAAGAATCACGAAGAGGACGACATCCTGGACCGACGGGATCGCCGCGAAGCTGAGGAGCTCTACCGTCGCATCCGACGCATTCAGGAGGATATCGATGCGCACCCCGATGCTGCGCTGGCCGTGGGTAACTCGGACGCTGAGGCGAGAGCTCTGAAGCGCCAGCTCCAGAAGCTTACAGACAGGGTTCCCGAACTCGCTTCTCAGGTACGAAAGACGGAAAAGGCCATTATGGAAGCAAGGCTCGAGCTTTTCCGTCTCAAGGATGCCAAGGCACACCCTGGAAGCGCGTCAGCCATCGTTGGAACTGGTCCTGGCGGAGCAGTGACGGAATCTGACCGGCTCAAGGCTCGAGCAAAGGCCATGATGCAACAGAGGACTGCTGCCTTGACGGGCAAGAAGATTGAATCCACCAATGAAGACTTTGACGCCCCCAAGAGACTGGAAGAAGAGAGCATCCGGGTCAGGAACGAGAAGGAGAGCAATGAGCGCATGGTTCACGACGTTGAGGAAAGCGTTCGTGAGTTCTCGCGCAGTATCGAGGACAGCCTCAACGATGCAGGCAAGGATAACAGCAGTGAGCACGAGAGACGTCGCTGGGAAGACGCTCTGGGCGTTGAGGACGAGGTTCGAGACTTCATCTTCGATCTCCAGCGCGAGAGTCGTGCGGCCCGCATCCGAGCCCAGGAGAAGCGTTCCGCTCGATCTACAACCGCAGACGAGGCTCCGCGAGAAAGAGCTGCTGCGGCTCCCCAGCGCAATGAGAGCCCAGCTTCGACTTCGCGTACTGCCACTCCCTCTTCCACGGCGGGCGGCGGCTCATACTCGTCTTACAAGACGCCCGAGGAGCGCGCTGCCTTTATCAAGCAACAGGCCGAGCAGCGTATGGCTGAGCGCCTGGCGGCGTTGGGCATCAAGGCCCCGACCAAGTCCGGAGAGACAGCTGCTCAGCGTATCGAGCGCGAGAGGAGTGAGAGGGCTGCCAAGTTGCGCCAGGCTGAGGAGGAGGATGCCCGCAGAGAGGCCGAGCGACAGGCTCGCCTTGCCGAGGAGCAGGGAATTCCTCCTCCTGCCGCGGAAGAGCCACAGTCAGCGGCGAAGAAGCCCCCGCCACCACCATCAAGAAAGGGCGGGAAGACGGAGGCTGATGCGGCGGCAAAGAAGGCCGAAGAAGAGGCAGCCAAGGCGGCCGAGGAGGAGCGCCTTGCCCAAGAGCATGCGCAACAGCAGAGGGAAACGGACGAGATGAAGTAGGTGTTTTTCTGGTCCCTCTTTGTAAGTCATGGCATTGCTAACGATTGTTTCTGTAGGCAAAAAGTGCGGGAGGAAGAAGACGAGTTTGCAAAGGAGCAACGTGAGGCCGAGGCCCGACTCAAGGCTTTGGAAGAGCAGGTCCGGCAAGGAAAGTTGCGAAAGGAAGAGGAGAAGAAGAAGAAGAAGGCAGCCCTGGCAGAAGCCAAGGAAAAGGAGGCCAAGCTTGCTGCTCGTCGCGCGGAGATTGAAGCTGCCAAACAGCGCGAGCTTGAGCTGCAGCGCCAACTCGAGGCCATGAACGACGACAGCTCCTCGTCTGACGAAGACGAGGGCCCGCAGCAGGCTACGCCGCAGGCGTCGACTCCCACGCCTGAGCAAAGGGTGAGCTCGCCACCTGCTGCTCCTGCTCCTCCTCCTGCTCCTGCTCCCGCTCCTCCTGCCGCTGCCTCGATCCCTTCGCCGCCTCCCGTTCCCACGGTGGTTACCTCCCCCCCAGTCGAGACCGAGAGCAAGAACCCCTATTTCAAGATGATGTCGCAGTCATCGGAAGCATCTTCACCAGCCGTGCCAAAGGAGACGCCAGCAGCCGCGCCTGACGTTTCTACCAACCCCTTCCATCGCATGACACAGGACATCAAGTCGGCGCCCGTCCCAACTCCGGCGCCCGTTCAGCCTTGGTCCCGCAAGCGAGCTGATTCCGACGACTGGGGCTCGGACCGGGATTCGGAGGACGAAGACTCTGACGACGACCGGCCCGGCGGTGGCAACGCCGCCCAGCTGGCGTCCATCCTGTTTGGTACCATGGCGCCCCCCAGGCCGCTTTCTGCTGCTGGTCGAGACTCGGCACACTCTACGCCTGCTCCGGCCAACGATGCGATCGCCTCTCCTCCACCCCTACCGACCGGAACGCCTGTTGGTGCTCCTCCTCCACCTCCGCCCATGCCAGATGCCGGAAGCCCGCCGCCTCCTCCACCAATGCCCCCTATGGGAGGTCCTCCCCCTCCTCCATCATTGCCTGGCGGAATCCCTCCTCCTCCACCACCGCCTCCTCCGCCTGGCAACGCTCCAGCACTGCCAGCAGCAGGTGGCCGTCCCGCCGGCTTCCTGGGCGAAATCCAGGCCGGAAGGGCTCTCAAGAAGACGACGACAAAGGACAAGAGCGCAGCTGCCGTCGCTGGCCGAGTCCTGGAGTAAAATGCCGCTCCGCAATGGCAAAGGCAGGGATGGCATACTTGCTATCTGATCCTTTGCGGACACTTGAGGCCTACGTTGTGTCGCTGTTGAGGCTGCAGATGCGAGAGGGAGACGTTGCAGCGTGTACGTTTAGCAGAATGCACACATTGCTTCATTGTTATGCTGTGTGAAAGGGGTTGTGTCATTTAGTCCATCTATTTTTTGTATTTCGCAGTTGTTTATCCAAAAAAAGAATGTTACCATCATCACTATCCGGTTCAGCGAGCTGTTGCTTGTCTGTTCCAGTGTCGGCTAGGCGGTGATTCCCTGCCCAATGCCATCAAGGTACCAAGACGTTCTCCTGGATTGTTTGAGCAGAATCACCACGGATCTTGACGTTCCAACGTCAAGCCATGTCTTGCTTGCTCTATAGCACGGTCCTCGTCCCATAACGCACGTTTCACAACTCAAACTGCACAGACTTTTTCCCAAATATGATTTCAAGTTTGTCTCTCTCTCCTGAGAACGGGTACCTAATGACTTGGCATGCCACATGTGCATATATGCATATGGAACGTGGGGCCGAAAAGTCGGGGAGCAGAATCACAAGAACGTGGACAGTGGTGATGCAAAACATTCTGGAAGTTGCTTTGGAAGAAGGGAGAGAAGGAGAGGAATGGAAATGGGGTCATGCATGACATGTCACGAGGGGGGACAAAAGAAAAAGAAAGCAGTTATAGTCGTCAAACCGTTTGTGTAGAGAAGAGAGACATCAAATCTGTGATATTTGGGCTGAGGCGATGAGGGGATGTGCGTCGTCTTTTCTAGGTTTGCCAAGTTGGGAGACGAAGCAGCATTACCTACTTTTGCTGATTGACGACTGTCTTCTTTTTGAGAAAGGATTATCAGGATTTGGTTCGATATTTGGTATAAAGGGGTCTTGTCCTGCTTGTGGGGGAAGTAGAGATAGGGCAAGAGATGTGAGGGGAAAAGGGGGAGAAGAAAGACGGAGATTGGAGGATGACTGCTGAGGAGAGCAGTATTTTCTAGAATAGGTGCTATCATGATGCGTCGGATGAAACTCCTCATCATGGGTTGGAGTAAGGGGGGGTGTTTGATTGATGACAAGCAGCGCTGCTGCAGGTTGATTACTGCAGGCCTGTTCACATGGCCCGAATAATCGAGCCCTATGTTTGTAGGGATCAACTCGCATGAGGAAGATGCATCGTGGATTGGCCAGGTGAACGAATGCCGGGAATGTCGTCGTTGATGTACTTCATCAAAAGCCTGCATGCTCTAGATACTCTCCGTGCGTTCAGAAGGGAGACTTGAGTTGGATGTTGGTTCAAGTCCATACTCCATCCGTCGAGCCAAGCCATCGGGAAGCAAACAACTGGCTCCTGGTGTTCCTGCAGGCATTTCTTTGTTCTCGTGCAGCTGGTGCCTTGCATGCGAAACCAACGCTCCAATAGTAGGTACATATATGCTGTAAGGAGTACAAAATGGTGCTTCATACAGAGATGGCAACGCACATGGGCGAAAGAGCATGCAAGGACAGGGCAGGGAAAATGGTATGACAGCAGCGCCTCTTGGTTGATGGAAAGAAGGGGTCCGAAAACCAGGGGGGGGGAACGTGCCCCGACTTTGTAGGTACTTACTTGTGATAAGAGAGAGGTTGCAGATGTTCGGTGAACCGACGAGGGTCCGATTGGGATGATTTACTGGGACTAGCCTCATTCTTCCATAAGATTCAAGATGGACAGGGAGAGGGGTCTGAAGGAGCAAGCAGAATGTTGCATTCGGCTCGCAGTCCTCTTCTTCTTCTTCCTCTTCTTACCACTCTTTCTGGTGAGGCAAGACTGCTCTGCTGGTGGGATTAACGTGTTGGACACGGAGTTGCTTGTTTGAGGGATTGCACGGGATGCCTGCTAAATGGGGCTTGGAATCGCGGCATCGTCATTTTTGATGATGCATGTATAAGCGTGGCCTCATACCACTCAAATAGTGAACTCCTTTCACTCTGGACGAGTGATCCCGCTGCCTCCAACATGGGACGCCATTCAAACAAGCAATCGACGATCGTTCAAAGCTGGCATTAAAAGAACATCTTCGTGGCCATGCCACAAGCAAGCAAGCAAAGGCCAAAAAAAAAAAAAAAAAAAAAAAAAAAAAAAAAAAAAAAAAAAGAGAGAGAGAGAAATGGGCTTCCCGATGTTTCAGCCAGAGCAGAGACTAGCAGACCCTCCATCCCCCCCGGCTTTCTTGCTCACTGGATATTCGGCATCATCGGAAGGAGGGTGGCACGAAGAAGTTTCTCTCTCTCTCTCTCTCTCTCTCTCTCTGAATGTCTTTCAATTTTGTTGTACCTGGAATGTTGGCATGGAGGGGCTTCTGTCATGTGCAAGGGGGAGAGAGAGACGGATGCGCAGAGTGGGAGTGAGATGGAATTGCCTTGCTCTCTGCCGTTTCTTCATCTTCATCATCGTCTTCTTTTTCTTTTTCGTTTTCTATTCTTTCAATTCCAATGACTCTTACTTTTCTCATCCTCACAGCTCGGGCCACGTCCATACCGGCCAACCGTAAGGCTAGTGACACTGCTAAGGTGGTGTCGAAAAGTCAATGCGGCGCAAAGGGGGGGTGGGAAATCCCGGCTTTTGCCTTGGAGTTGCATGAGCACAAGACACAAGGAACCAACCAGTACGAGGTCCAAGTCGACGACAGGTAGTCCGGACAAATGCGCTGCCAAACTATCACGACTTAGCGCGTTTGAGGTTGATTACCTACACGTACTGCCAGCGCAGCGGACGTGGTACGATCTTGATCATCATCGGGAACACGAACAGGAGCTGTGCCGTTGTTGATGCACTGTAAAGTGGTAAAAATCGAAGCCAAAAGATACAGGGACCAGGGGGAACAAGAAGCATGAACATGGGCCGACTGTTGCAAGTGACGTTGGTGTGCGTCATGCGGATTTGGATCGACGGCGTCCAACTGCTGCAAACGACGCGCCCCATTTCATTTTCATGCGCCGTTGATTTTTCCATCTTCAGCTCTTCGGCTCAGGCGGCCGTTCATCGTTCGTTTTAGTGCATTCGTGGCATCTGCATCCTATGTACTACGAGTACTATCGCGATAACTCTGTTCTTGCTCCAACCAAGAGAAAAGAGAAGCGAAAAAAGAACCTCGGGGCGGATCAAAGTGGCGCCAAGGTGGGTCAATGGGCGGCGCGGGAACTAGTGGCTCCTCCTCCAGCGCCGTGATTGGCGGACGACGCGTCCAGAGTAAACAAGGGTCAGCGGTCGAGACGCGTCTTAAGTGGTTATGACGCGTTTTTTAAGCGACCCCACACGCTCGCACTTAAAGAACGTGCCGGCTCTCGAACTCATCGAGACGGGGAGAGTGAAGAAAATCGGCCCAAGCGTGTCAGGCACACTGTCGGGCTGCGGTGGGACCGTCTCCCTTCCTTTCGGACGCCCTGGGCCGCCCAATCAGGGCCTCGAACTGGCGCAGACTTACACACACACACACCCCTCGTATTAAGTACAGGTATCTCGGCTTTCTGTGCTTCCTCCGGAGGGAGGAGGAGGAAAAAGAGGACACACTTCAGAAAGTGCAGGCATTCAATAGCGCTGCTCACATGCCGTTTTTCTGCCTGGGGCACGCGGGCGAATCGCGACCGGGGTTGCGACCGAATTCGCGGAGAGCCTGTCGCTGGGTATCATCGAGGCCCGTTTTTGCGGCCTCTGACTTGGGCTGCTTGTGAGAAAGCCGGCTGGGAGGGACCAATTGCCCTCGAGAGAGGGCATCAGCTGAGAGCTCTGCGCGTCGTTGTTGCCCCGTATCTAGTCGCGTTTCCTTCCCACGGGTGGTGAGATGGCCATTCTGTCATCTGTAAGTAAGTGTGGACGGATAGTACTTCCTACGAGTAGGCTGTGGCTCTTACATGGCTTCTCCGTGGACGCGTGGCAGCCTCCGAGCCATACATGGACGTGTCGTAAAAAAGAGGAATCCATGTGCATGCGGTACTCCGTACTCCATACAACCATGTTCTTGTGCGTGGGGGAGAGCTCGAGGTTTGAAAAGATGGAGGGGGAAGGGGATTCTCGTGGAGGGGGGAAGGGATATGGAAAAGCGGGATAGAGGGGGCCCTCATGGAGGGGGAAAGACAAGATAAAGAAAGCCAAAGGGGGGGGAGGATCAGAGTCAAAACTAGGGCACTGGCAGCAACTAACACCCGCGAAGGGATAAGAGAAAGGCAGAGAGGGCTGAAGAGACCAGGGAGTGACGGGGTTTGAAACGCACAAGTGCCGGCCAACGCACGCGAGTGGGAGCTTGCAACCTCGTGATTGTGGCTGGACAAGGTGAGACATCTGACGGAATTCCACTCGAGTGCTGGGCGATGCTTGTTGAGCGAGAATCAGCTACGTTCCTGATTCTTCCGGGCGGGAACCGAGCATATGGAGCAAGTCTGCATCTCTGACATCGGCGTCAATGACGCCTTTGCGCTTGACATCGCAAATCGTCTTGTTGTCGTGGGTATGAGTTGGTCATGAGGCCGTTCGTGATGCCCTGTAACCCCGTAGTAAGAAGCCATCAAGGCTCCGCAACAACATCAAAACAACAACATTTCGATCCATTGGGGCCCCCCCAATTGCCAGTGCCCAACGATCGCGCATGCATGCATCATGCAGGCTCAACACCCAGTAGCAGAGCGGCGTCTCTTTGTTTACCGCTGCAGGCGGGATGTGCCCTGATGGCCGTGACGGACATGCGGCAGGTCGCATGGCAACCGGCTTGTCTTCATGTTGTATGTCTGTCTGTATGTTGATGCGAGTAGTATATGTATGCAGATGGACAGTCGTGATGGCTGACGCCGAATCGGGAGACTTGGATATTGAAAAGGATGTGGCCGCTACTGCTTCTCGCACCTACATTTTCCATCCCAAGTTTCATCATCATCTGTGTCTGCGCAACCTGCATCGCCACGGCAATCCCGTCCATCTCTGCTTCAGGATCCTCGCACCGGAACTGGAACTGCATCGTCCATGTTTGTGAGGTCGTACCAGATATTGCTGCGCTTCTTGCTTGTGTATCAGACCTTGGGTACTTACCTTGGTCTATCCTGTACGTGCTGCTACCTCACGCAGGGCCAACGCTTCAAGGCAATCGGCATCATCGTCATCATCCCCCGGTCAAACCGACCAGATGGGCGTTCACTGCTGCACAAATGCCGGCGGCAGCTCCGTCGGTAAACCTTTTACTCACATGTAATGCAGTCCGCACTTAATTACTGTACAGGTTCCCCGTCACCTGCTCCGCTCTGGCACAGCACAGCACAGCACAGCCCGGCCCCGGTTCGATTCAAGACACGACAAGATCGATCGTCAAAAAGGTACCTTTCACCATCAAGGTACGACAAAGGCGCAGCTGCCGAAGAATTGCGATAGTTCTGGGAGCACTTGCAGTAGTACAAAAAGGCGAGTCAAAAAGAGGGAGACGAAACGGTCACGGCAAGGTACAGACAGGTGTCGTGCATTTCCTGCTGCATTCCCCCAAGACACACGCCCCCCCACCTTCGGCCTCTCTTTTCCTCCCACCCACTCGCCGCATTCACTCACTCGCTCTCGTCTTCTTCACCACCTCTGCACCTCAACGCTCCCTTGATTTGGTCTCGCTGAGACGCGCGCAAACGCCCTCGAACAGCTCCGATTCCGTCGCAAGGGCGTGCCACCCTCACGTACTTGACTCTCCCAGGTTTCCAAACGCTGTAGCACCGACCTCTTACGCTCTTGCAGCACGGCAGCCACATCGTCTCGGTTCTTCAGTCTCTTATCTCTCTCTTGGACCCGAGCCCACCAGCGAACCGGAATACCAAGCCAAGCCAGCGCTTCCATCACCCATCCATCCATCCATCCCAGCGGTAATAATAGTCCAAAACCAACAAAAGAGAAACCGAAATACTTTGTCGACTCGCGGCTCCGACTGGCCCCTTGAGGCTTGGTGTCGTCGCTAGTTGCGGGCTGGAGAAGCAAGATTTCTGCAGACGCCAGCACCACGCCCATCCCTGGCCCCGGTCGCTCGTGTCAGCCTAGACAGCCCGCCATCCAATCCGCATCGGGGCCTCGCATCCCTGACGCGCTGGGCTTTCTTTCTGCGTCTCTCGCAACTGCCAGGGGCCCCTGGTCGGCGATCCACTCGGGCCTGTTCCAAGGATCGAAAGTTTGCCCTTGGGTGCTGCATCAAGAGCCAGAGCCAGAGCCAGAGCCACCACCTGTGTGCCTGTTCGCTCTTCGTCCTCCCTTCCCATCATACTGGCATTCCCTATTACAGCGCCCGCCTCCCCTCACTTCCGCTCGCACAACTTGCATCTCTTCCATCCCACCTCGAACCGCCGCCTTTCCAGACTCCTGTACGCCCTCTTCGCCCTCTCGCCCTCTCGCCCTCTCGCCGCCTCTTACCAGCGCTTTCTCCTCCCCGCGCGCATCCAGCAAAAACCGCCCAGTTCGATCCCATCGCGACCTTGAATCCTGCACCTCCCGCCCCATCGCCCATCTCTCTCTGTGTAATTGAAAGAACCTCCAAGGAACAACTTCCTTCTTCTTTCCACGATTCCATCATCTGCGGGTCCGATCGGCTCTCCCTACTGCTATCCCCATCGTCCCAGCCGAGAGGAAAAGGGAAAACCGCAGCAAAATCCCGGCCAGGGCAGCGCCTCCCCAGGACGTCCATTTACCGCCCCACCGCGCCTGCGAGTGACGGTGACCTCAGCGAGGTGAGCACACAAAAAACCCCCCCATGCCTGCATCCCTCTCTTTCTTACATACCCTCTTCCTCCTCCCCTTCGCTTCTCGTTCATCTCCCTCAGGCCCTCTTGAGCCCTGCGATGCTTCCGCTGCTCTCGCCCACGACGGCGTCGCGTCTCTTCCCCTGCAACCTTGGCTGACTAGCGCGCCCTGGACCAGCAGCACCTGAGCCTTGACATCTGTCAACCCTCAGCCTGCTCCACTGAGCTCGAACGAGCCTCAACCACACACTTACAGTCTCTCTCACACAGCGGTACTTGCCTGTACCGGCCGAAATGGCCCAGCCACCACGATTCTACGCCTCATCCAGGCCGTTGGAAGTCTTCAATGACGACCTCTTCTTCGAGAACGAAGCTCCCATGACCAGCCACGCACCCATGCCGAATCCGACCAGGCCTATCCGCCGTCCTCTCACCAACTCGAGCTCGAATGTCATCCTCGAGCCCGCAGTTTCTCAGAACAGCAAGACATTCTCACCATTCAAGGCCAAGGCAGCCGCACCCAGAGCGCCGCTCAAGCCGTCGCACGGCTTGAACAAGTTCAACGGCATCTCAATGGCTCCTCCTCCGGACAAGGCGCCAGTCACAGACTCTCTGCAAAAGAAACCGCAGCTATCCAACTTCAAGACCGGCCTTCAGAAGCCACCTCTTGCGAACCCAGACGCCTTATTCGGAAAGGAAAACGTCCACCCTCAAATCTTCCCGGCACCGCCCGCTATCAACATCTCCGGGGAGCAGTATTACCAGGATCCCAATGGGAAACGAGGACTGATGGAGGCGGCGCCGATCAAGGACTCTCGAGTCAACAAGAAGCCCAAGGCCGAGGAGCAGGCGCTCCCGCCGCACGACTCGTTCCCTCCCATTACTGACGATGGCACCAAACCGCCTCACAGCTACGCGCAGCTCATTGGAATGGCCATTCTTCGATCTTCAAAAAGACGCCTCACCCTGGCCCAGATTTACAAGTGGATCAGCGACAACTATTCCTTCTACAACCCCAATGACGCAGGCTGGCAAAATAGCATTCGACACAACCTGAGTCTGCACAAGAACTTCATCAAGATCGAGCGACCAAAGGACGATCCCGGCAAGGGCAACTACTGGGGCATCGAGCCCGGCACCGAGTTCCAGTTCCTCAAGGAAAAGCCAACGCGCAAGTCGGTCCCGACTGCCGAGAATCTCCCCGTCATGTCCACCCGCCTCGAGCCCTCCCGACCTGCGCCAGCGTTGATGCCCGAGCCGTGTCTGCCGCCTCCTGCTCCCGTTCATCAGCACCACCACCAGCATCAGCCGCATGCCACCAGCCTCCCTCCACTGCCGACTTCTCAGGCGACCTTGTCCATGCCTCTGGAGCCCTCGTCGGATGCCACGATTCTCCTATCCGACAACGCGCCTGCCGAGGACCTGGCGGACAAGGGACCGGACAACGAACTGCCGCTGGATTCGTCCTTCTTCTCGCCCCTTCCTGCCGCTCTGCACTCGACCCCGCCGGTGCCCCGACCGGAGCGACGAAACGGCACTCCGCCTCCTGTGAACCGCAACCCTGCCTCATCCGCAACCAGGACTCACAAGCGCAAATTCGCCTCCATGGACGACAGCGGCTACATCTCCTCTCTCGAGTCTTCCGCCATGCGCCCCAACGCAGCCAGGTCAGCCTTCTTCACGTCCGAGGCGGATCGGCACCGCATCAAGCGCGGGCGGGCTGAGGAGGAGATTGCACGGCTGAGAGGCTCTTCTCCCTTTAGCCCATCCAAGAGTCGCTCGCTGTCCAGCTATGGGCTTTCCTCGTCGTCTCCTTTCCGTCGGTCCCTTGACAACCAGATGCCTCCTCCTCTCACTCCCGTTGTCAAGAAGGTCAAGCCCATTGCGCAGCCACCACCCTCGGTGTCTCCCAACACGAACCTGCGCATCCATCGCGCCAAGGTCCGCCACATGCTGCAGTCTCCCCTTCGACGGGTAGCCAACCTGTCCCATGAGGACATGTTGCCGTGGAGTCCCGCTTTCAGGCTGGATGACAGCATTTTCGCTTTTGATACCCCCAATGCCAGCAGCAACCTCCTCGACTTTGACATTTTCCAAGACCTGCCAGTGGACGACGAGAACGTCTTTGACAGCATCGGCGCTGCAGATGCGGGCTCGCCCATCAAGCGCTCGGCCAAGCGCGCTCGCCTAGACCGATCCGTTTCGTCATCAGCCATTGGCGATATGTCGGCTTCCAAGAAGCTCCTCACGTCGGCCCCTCTGCTCAAGGCTCCTGACACACCTTCGCAGTTTCTGGAGACGCCGAGCAAAGTCTTTGAAGGCCTCAGCTCTCCTTCCAAGATCTTGCAAGGGTCGCCCATCAGGGGCAACTCACCGAGCAAGTTCGTCTCGCTGATTGAGCTTCCAGGAGATGGTGACTGGCCGTCTCTCCATCTGGACACCGGCGACTTTGCTTCGGGTGCCGGTGTGGACACGTCCGACTTTACCGGTCTCGACATCCTTCAGGGGTTCGAAAAGATTGGATCTGGCTCTCAGCCGTCCAAAGGCTTGAAGCAGAGCGGAAAGCCCGCCTTGGGTCGAAGCTTTTCAACCACCTTTTAGAGGACGAGGCGCAATGAGAACTGACGCATGCGGCGGAAAGAGAAAACGATTACGACACCTTCATCACGACACTGACTCACACGACTAACGCGGCGGCTATGGGTATTTGACGACAGTGGGGTCTGCAAAGGGATTGTGCAGAGGCAACCTCTGCTCCTTGGAGCTTCACGGCTTCGCCCTCCGGGGGACACGGCGATTCTGAGTACATAGTACATCTTTTTTTTTTTTTTTTTTTAAATTCTCCTTCTTTTCTTACGGCATTGGGATACGACCACGGTCTGTCCTGGGGAACGGGATCGCTTGGTTTAGCTGGTATGGCCTGGGCGCGGGCCTGGACTTGGAATGGTTCTTTTGCGAGAGTTGTCGGTTTTCACCATCAATCTTCTGGTCTTTTCTTGTTTTGCTTTTCCTCTCTTGTTTGCTTCTTTTTGTGTTGGACTTATTTACCGGAATATTGGTTGGATGCATGGAGTCTGGATCACAAACATGTGCGTGCGCGCGCATGTACCTAGGGAATCGGTATCACAGGGTTTGTGAGAGACCTGGCTGGCTCGTGTTTGAATTCTTGTTGGTTTGACTCTTTTTTTTTTTCTCAACGGACTGGGATCGGAATTCGTCGTTTTAGGGATTGTCTCTCGCCGGACATGCTTGGGTGTTTGCTGTCTTTTATCTTGTTGATTATGGCTTGCTTCCTTCTTTGCCTAACAAAAGCAAGGGGACTGATTTGCCTTTTGGTCTGTCCGAGTTCAATTACAATGTATTCCTCAGGTTTTGATATCTTGATGCTACTTGAATACTTGAACTTGTCGTTCTGCTCCTATGCCCCTGTTGGATACCTATGGTAGGTAGCCACCAGCGTACAATTCGTAACCCAGACCGAGCCATGCATGATGCGTCAATCAGACTTGGTCCATGAACCCTGAGATGCCTTGATCCATACCCGAGAGCTTTGCATGCACATCGTTGTGCGCATGTCATCGTCGTCTAAAACGGGTGTACCATCTAACCTTTGGTCGTATGCATTCATTGTCGAGAATCCGTTTCGTCTTCCCCTCCAACCGACACCCCCAAACGCCCTTCCCGTTGTAAAACGCAGGACGCATATACATATATATATATATATATATATATATATAGAGAGAGAGAGAGAGAGAGAGGAGAGAGAGAGCGTTGTCTGCCCAACAAGGATGAAAATTATTGTAGTGGAGCGTATACGCAGAATCCTTGCCCTCCCGAAAGCCCATTATTCCATCATTCGAATCCTTCTTTTTGCCGTGGTTTATCGGCTTCGTGGTCGTCGAAACCGTCTGAGAATGGAGGAGATGTGAGAAAAGCGAGAGAGAGAGAGAGAAACGTGAGATGTGCAGCCCGGTTTCAGACGACGGCATTCCCCAAGTTCATCCCGAATCAGCGGCTGGAAGAGCATCGTCCGTCATGCTTACTAGGCAATTCTAGTACATGCGTATGCGGGACACCCAGCTCGTCTCCTTGGACTCGAGGTTGATCTTGTAGGGGAAGGGGTTGCCGCCCTGGGTGGTGATGGGCGGGATGTGGTCCTTGTGGGTGTTGACAAAGGTGACGATTTTCATGGCGGTTGTGAAGAGCGTCTGTTCCATTGCTCTGCGGACCTTGGCTCGTTCTGAACACGCAAAGGCATTAGTACATAGGTCGCGGTCCATGGTCTTGGCCCTATGCTGTGCAACGACGTACCGTTCTCCGTCCTCGGCTCGGCGACAGTCACCTTGATCGTCCATGTCTCCCAGCAAACCTCCTCCTCGCCGCGCGTGAGCCACGCCTTGCGACGTTTGCGCTCAAAGAACTGGACGGTGATCTGGCCCCTGCCTCCGCTGCCGCCGTCCGTCGTCCCGCCGGCGCCGCCGCCGCTCATCCTGTCGCCCTTTGCCGCGGCGCCTCCCCCTCCTCCTCCTCCTCCTGCTGTCGCGTGGCCGCCGGAACTGGATAATCGTTCGGCGTCGAGCTGGCGCTCGAGGGCGTAGGCGCGCTGCTCGATGAGGGTCTCGAGCTCATCGTCGTTGACGTAGGGCAGGGTGACGTCGAGGACCTCGTGCGTTCGGGGGGCGAGGGAGGGGAAGAAGCGGTTGAAGAAGATTGTGTGGAGGATGCCTGATTGTAACGCGGTCGCTGTGTTAGCGGAAAGAGGGAGAAAAGGGTTTCTTCGGTAGATGCGACGGGCTCCCCAGCGCATCAACTTGCGGAGACAATTGGGTAGGTTACCTTTGACGACTTCGCGGACAGACCGAGGGTCCGAAAAGACGTCGAGTATGAATTCCGGGGGCTTCTGCTGATCCATTTCTTCTCTTTTTTCTTTCCTGATTTTTCTCCCCAAGGGGAAGCAAAGACGGCCGTGCGCTGGCAATAGACGGGAGAGCGTTCGAGTAAAAAGGGCAAGCTGAGAGGAAACTCGGCCTTGCTATCCCGCTCTTGCTGTCGCTTCTTCCACCGAGCAATTGTATG
The DNA here is from genome assembly GCF_004382785.1 of Trichoderma ghanense. NCBI lineage: Eukaryota > Fungi > Ascomycota > Sordariomycetes > Hypocreales > Hypocreaceae > Trichoderma > Trichoderma ghanense. The sequence goes on along the minus strand of NW_027395665.1, from coordinate 1,493,188 downwards.
TCACCGCAAAGGGGGAGGATGAAGCCGCCAGAGGGGTCCAAAGAAGAAGAAATGGATTGGCCAGGCGTTATCTCGACTGCTGGGCGAAGAGGCGCATTGCTGATATGCTTTTTCCGTTGAAAGCTTTCAAGCCACTGGCTCAGGAGGGCGATTCTCGGTTCTTCGCAGTCAGCAGGAACAAGGAGTCACCAGACCTGGACCGGCTGTCGAGGCTTGGACACCCTTAGCAGGTGTTACCTCCGCCTTTAGCAGCAGGTACCGACCGGGTCAACAGGAGGAAGCGCGTAGAAGCGGAAATCCAAGGTCCCTTTTTTGGTTGTTGTTGCAAACGGTAGGCAGGGAGTTCAAACCAAGGAAGAGGGCGAAAATTTTGAAAATATGCAGCGAGATGAAAAGAGTTAGGATTATATGTGCGGTTGGTATGCAGGCAAGCTTGGAATTGCCGGGGTAAATTGGGAAGCGAGGGGTCAAGGAGAGGAGGGGCAACAACATGAAAAGGGAAGATGGGCAGGGCAGCCAAAAAAAAAAAAAAAAAAAAAAAACCTGCTGGAAGCTGACTGCTTGGCTGTGGTTTGTCCGTGTAAGTCGAGAGGGAAGGACTAGCTCAAGGTAGAGTGTACTCTGGACAGCTGAGAAGCCGAAGGGGGCTGCTGATGCTCGTTTTGCTAATGGCAATTTAGCGGCGTGGGATCGATCGGGGACATGCGCACAGTCACGTCACAGGCTTTGGCTCCAGGGCTGTTAGTGCCCGGGCAGCTTTTCGCCTCCCTGCGATAAGCGATAAGGGGGTGTGTAGCCGGTACCTGGTGGTTGTCGTCAGCGTTGAAGTGCTGAAGCACGAGCTGAAGCTTTTGACTTCGACTCTGACGGAGGAGATCGCGATGGTGGAAGATTTGAGGTGCTGAATGTAGACAATGCGGTGAGATTAAACCCCATCTCATACTTGAAGCAGTTGACAAGCTGGATAAAGCATACTGACCACACGTGTCAAAGGTTGTAGGTATCATCCAACCCTACCAGATCACGACGAACATCACCCTCCAGGCAGGCAGTGATGCTCGACCTCAGCGTCAAGTGCTGACAGCCTAGGTACAACGCCTAGTACCTGCCCGCCTGGAAGCGCCTAGAGCCACCTCCCGTTTAGTGCGTGCATGCAGTGGACTGAGCACCCCAGACTCTCGACGGGGCTGATGCTTGCGCCACGGGGTACGCAGGCGGTACCAGACGTCCCCCCAAGTGCCGACACCCTGGCGCCGCGAACGGCGTGCGCAGCTGTACCTCGCGCGTACTCGTACTGCTTGCCCGTGCTGCCCCTAGCCGAGGACGCCAATTAGAGGGCGCTGGACAGAACCGAGGCACGCTGCAAGCCAACCCAACATTTGTATGAGCATTGGACCAAAGCACACGCAGAGCTTCATCTTACCACCATCGCGACTTTTCCATCAACTACCATCGTTTCGTCCCAGCTGCCGCGCCGACTCTCTCTGTGCGACGAGCTTCGCATTGCTGGACCGCCGACGACGCGTGCCGACCAAGACACGACTGGCCCGTAAATGACCTCGAATTGCTGATCCATGAGCCTCTGACTCGACCCGACCCGACCCCGACCCGACCCGCGCAGCGCTGCCCAACATGCTCTCCTCAGCCCGGCGCTGGGTGCATCGCAACCGGACGCCCATTGCCATCGGCCTCGGCGTCGTGGGCGCTGGCTATGCCGTCACCCAGTATGTCATGTCCAAAATCAACGACGCGCGCGAGCGCATGAGCAGCGACCGCATCGCCAAGGAAAAGTAAGCCAGACCTCATCATCCCTTCTCTCTGTATCTTCTCCCATGCAATCGCCAACCAACATTGATCGCCTACAGTCTTCGACGCCGGTTCGAGCAGAACCAGGAAGACTGCACCTTTACCGTCCTCGCCCTCTTGCCCACCGCCACGGGCAACATCGTCACCGCGCTCAACACCGAGCAAATCACATACGAGATCCAGCAGATCAAGAGCTCCGCGCGGAGCCTCAAGGGCATCCAGACGACAAGCCCGCCCAGCATTGCCGATACCACCCTTACCGAGGATGATAGCAAGAGCACCATCAGCGTGCCTGTCGAGCTCGGCGTGCCCTTTACCTCAGACGGCTCCCAGCAGGAGCTCGCTCCTCCCAGGCCGCGAAAGACAAAGAGGCAGCTGTGGGATGACCTGACCATCAGCGGTACGCGCCTCTTCCTTGTTTGTACTCGCCAGAGAGACTGGGTTGGAATACTGACCGTGCCGGGGTAACACAGCCATTACGAGATCATTCACGCTCATCTACACGCTCGCCCTCCTCACCATGCTGACCAGGGTCCAACTGAATCTCCTGGGTCGGCGCAGCTACCTATCCAGCGTCGTTGCCCTCGCCACAGGCAGCCAACAGGCCACCATCAACCTAGAGAACAACGACGACGACAACCCCGATCAATCATACGGCAGCGACTTTGACACAAATCGCAAGTACCTGACATTCAGCTGGTGGCTGCTGAACAGGGGGTGGATCGATGTCATGCACCGCGTCGAGAGCTCCGTGAGGACCGTCTTTGGCAGCCTCAGCCCTCGCGATCTCGTCACCTTTGACCGCGTCTCCCAGCTGACGGCAGAGGTCAGGAAGCTGATTGAGGGCTCCAGCGCCGATGAGCGCAAGCGCTCAGATTGGTTAACCTTTCTCCTGCCGCCCAAGGATAAGGAGGACGAGGTCATCCGTGAGTCGGGCATCCTCGACGACGGAGGGTTGTCCCCTGAAGGGGGCTCCCAGGTGTCGTCTGCAGCGCTGAGGCGGCTGCTGGATGAGACGGCGGATCTAATCGAGTCGCCCGCCTTTTCACATGTCCTGACCCTGATCCTCGACCGGGGATTCTCGCATCTCGTGGACAAGAAGCTGGCCACCGAGGCTTTTGAGTTCTCTCTCGACGAGTCCCCCACCACAGTGGCAACCACAGCCAGCCTCAAGCGCAGCCGGGCCATTCTGCTGCCCAAGATTCTCTCCGTCCTGACGCGGCAGGCTCACGTCATTGGCAACGGTGTGCCGAACGAGTATCTGCAGGAAATGGAGTCGGTGCGCGATCTCGAGGCCTTTTCCGCAGTTGTCTACTCGAGCAACTGGGAGAACGAGATGAAGGACGAGGGGCTCATGGAGAGCGCCGTGTACCTCAAGTCCGAAGATACCCAGTCGCAGTCGACTCAGGTCGACAGCAGCGTCGTCATGGTTGACCGCCAGACGGCAAATCTCGAAGGCGCATGGGAGAGGGCAACAGAGAAGAGAACGTGAAGCAGAAGAACGGGGGCAGGGGAGGCACGGTAGCAGACAATGCGCATAATTGTATAGTAAAGAGTAAAGATCTTGGTGCATTCTACCAGGTTTGTTCATCATTTCGGAGGCAATGGCGGGACGAATGGTAAAGACTCTATGGTTTTTCTTCTATTTATATCTGTCTTGTTCTGCTATCTTCTTCTTTCCTGCTACAGTGTTTTCATGAAGCTGGCAGTTCAGCAGACAGCTTATCACGATATATCTACGTGGTCCTCGGCGCTCGAGGTCAGCGCTCGGCATCTTCTGGAGACGGAGATCCCCCCCTCTTGCAAAGCTGTGCCCACAGATCCCACGGCTCTCCATCAGGGCCGGTCTGTCATCTCACGACGCGCAGGTTCTCATTCAAGCAGCCCATCCCAAGCCCCCTTTGAGTGAACACATCCCCACAACCCATCTCGTCCTTTGATGAATGGAGCTTCTGCATAGCAGAGGTAGCCGCATTCTGTGGCATCCTAGCTACGGGATAGGAGAAGCTTCTCGGTGAGCCCCCCCCCCCCCCTGGGGGAGCATCAGGGGATCGCTCGTCGCCATATCTCCTTGAGTTTGGCTTTTTTTTCGAATGAATCGTTGCTGTTTCGGAGTCTCGTAGCTATGCCGAGTGCTCACATCAGGCCGCGTATGAACTGATCCAGTCCAAGCTCGAAAAGCTCGTTATTCACACCCGCGCCGCCCTTGTGTTCAACCGGCGCAAGCGGATTCTTGACGACTAAATACCATAACACAGATTTGTTCAGCCATTGCCACACCAATCCAAAGATGCTCCCAAAACTAGAGGCAAAAATCCCAAGCACAATCGAAGAGAGGAGGGGGGAAACACACCATACTCGACCCATAGGTTAATGTAAATCTGATGCAGCACGTTCCGCATGCTCGCGGACCCCGTATCCGTAATCATGACGAAGCGCAGGTTGGCGGGCGTCTCGTAAAAGTGCAGCTTGTACTGGCCGGTGCGGTAGCTGATGAAGGCGTCGTCGTCGCCGCCGAGCTTGCGGACCATGTTGCGGAGGGAGAAGACGGTGCCGAAGATGAGCTTTGCGTCGTCGGAGCCCGTGGACAGGACGGGGGCGGCGGTGCCGGGGACTTGGGGGGGCATCCAGGATTTGACGTAGACGCATTCCGCTGTTGGCCGTTAGAGAGGTGTGTTCTTTTAAAGGAGGGAAGAGAGGAGAGGTGAGGAGAGGGAGGGAGACGGACTGTGGCGGTCGAAGATGTAGAAGGAGTAGACGACCATGGTGTGAGCAGATTGGGTGCGCGCGCAACGTGCTTCGCGCGTAGGGGGTTATTATTCTGTGAATGGACGGTGTATTGGCGATTCGGTAGAGGTGGTTTGAGGCTGGACGCGACAAGTCAATGGCTTGGGAGTCGTTGCTGAACTGGCCGAGGTTCGTCGAGAGGGCGGCGGCTTGGGCGCGTTTGGAGGTGTGTCGTTCCAGGATCCAGGAGCTGGCTGTTAGGGTTATCTAATCGCGGTATGGAGTTGACAGGTGAATACGGGTCGGGTGTTGCTGGAGGTGGCGGGGTATTTCGATACCTTGGGTGCTTGAGTCCACTGTAGGAGCCTGCTGGAGGGCCGAACGATAGCGGGTACAGTTCTGTACTGTAGAGAGAGAGCGTGGCCCCTCCCAGAGCTCCAGCTCTTGGTCCCATTTGATTCACAGTAATATTGGTATCCTTCACGATATTGCGGACAGGACGAAGCAAAAGGCTGGGTCGTTGACCGTACCAAAATGGCAACAGACATGGTCAACATACGATAACAGATGCGGCCGGTGCTGGTCCGATGCAGGCTGACTGAATAATACCGCCATTGCCAGACGTTCAAATCACCAATGGCCTGCCCGAGCTTAACGCCCCCGCTCAAAGACGCCTTCTACCCCTCCAATGGCTGGCCGCCCAGCGTCTTTCAGCCTCACCTCAACTCATTATTTATTATTGGGCGCGCAAAGCTGCTCGCTTGTGAAATCGACCCTGGCGCAGGGCAACGTCGCGGGGAGGCTGGGCATACATCTGCTGATCTTTACTCAGTCACCCATAGCTGCTTGACGGGACCTTGAGCTTGCATCTGCGAAAAAGAGACGCCGGGAATCTCATCGAAGCGCACGCGACACGAGCACCTCATAATAGCTTCGCCTGATCAAACCTCCGTCGTCAGCTTTCACAAATCATTGAGCCTGCCATCATGGAGACGCCGCCGCAGTCGCCTGGTAACAGCATCAAGTCGGCGCCTGTGTACGGGCAGCCGCCGCCCGGGCTTCAGTCGCCTAGACTGACTGTCAACGGCCGTGACGACCCGTCAGAAGACGTTCGACCGTCTCTGGTGTCTGCAGTGTAAGTGAACGAATGCGCCATCCTACAGCTGCCGCTCAAAGACGGCCCAAGGTCTCGCCTTATGTCGAGTGCTGATGCTTCATCCTTCAGAACTGAGCCACCTCGTCTCCACGGCTTCGCAAGTCCCATCAGACAGCATAAGCGCACTCCGAGTGCTCACCGCGAGATCAAAGTCAGCCCCTTCACCATGATCTTATCCTCAAGCGTCAACTGGACTAACCAACACGTGCAACAGGAAACTTTGGACGCGCGTGTCGAATTCTCGAATGACGAAACAGATGGCCGGACCCACCATAGAATAAACCAATATGTGATTCAAGAGGAAATCGGACGGGGCTCCTACGGCTCTGTCCATCTGGCGACAGATCAGTTCGGAAACGAATACGTTAGTTTTACCTCTTCCCCCACCCGTGAAGCTTACTTAGAATAAGTCTGCAGGCCGTCAAGGAGTTCTCCAAGGTCCGCCTACGAAGACGAGCGCAGTCCATGGCCATGCGTCAAGGCCCAGGGTCGTCACGACGAATGCCTACTAGGGGAGGCAACTTGCCTCCTCATCTCGTTGGGTTGCGGGACCGCGAAAAGAGCGACGCGCTGTTCTACATCCGAGAGGAGATTGCCATCATGAAGAAGCTCAATCACCCTAACCTGGCCCAGCTCATCGAAGTCCTGGATGATCCCGACGAAGATTCTTTGTACATGGTCATGGAGATGTGCAAGAAAGGGGTCATAATGAAAGTCGGCTTGTGTGAACGGGCAGATCCGTATCCCGAAGAGGAGTGCAGGTTCTGGTTCCGCGATTTGATATTGGGGATCGAGTACTGTAAGTCAATCACCCACTTCAGAGACGTACGTCGGATTCGTAGTCACGGATGCTAAGTCATCGGCAGTGCACGCTCAAGGCGTCATTCACCGGGATATCAAGCCTGACAATCTCTTGCTATCAGAAGACGACGTCCTCAAGGTTGTCGACTTTGGAGTCTCGGAAATGTTTGAAAAGCCCACCAACATGACAACTGCCAAAACTGCTGGATCTCCCGCCTTCTTACCTCCCGAGCTGTGCAGCAAACATGACAAGGTTTCCGGCACAGCGGCAGACATATGGTCCATGGGCGTCACCCTCTACTGTCTCAAGTACGGCAAGATTCCTTTCAACAGAGAGGCCATGCTCGAGATTTACGAGGCCATCAAGACGGAGGAGCCAGAGTTTCCCAAGGATGAGAATCCGACCTTTGTCCATCTCATGGGCAGACTGCTGGACAAGAACCCGGAGACACGAATCACCATGGCCGAGCTTCGAGTGAGTCTCTTGCGACGAACCAGATGGGCACAACAGTCCATGTACTAACTGTCCTACAGGAACATCCCTGGGTGACCAAGGAGGGGACCGACCCTTTGCTATCCGCAGAAGAAAACTGCGCCAACCCTGTTGAGCCGCCTAATGAGCTGGAGCTTAGTCGGGCATTCACGAGGAAGATGAATCACCTCATGTGTGTGATGAAGGCCATCCACCGGTTTAGAACTTCATTGTCATCAAGCAGACGTAAGAAAGCGACATCTCAGCCGCCTGAAGAAAAAGAGGCGACCAAGAGAACGGGCACAAAGGCATCAGCTGCAGACATTGTGGCGCTCATCACGCAGCAGAAGACGGTGCTTCGTGCTCCCGAGGCCGAGGAAGGAAATGCCAAAGGCCAAGCTCACGACATCACCGACCAAGAGCCTCCATTCCTGGGCATCGGCACGGGGGCAAGAGATGCCTTTGCGACAGATGAAAAGACGCCAGACGTCGTGTCAGACTCCCCTACGGCAGTCGACTTCAACGTCTATGACCGCGCCTATGAGGAGGCCATTAAGGAGCGAACGAAACCGAACCAACCAACCAACCCGATCATGTATCTGACGAAACACATCAAGGAGAAAGATTATTTTAAGAAACTGGAATACTTGGTGGACGAGGCTCCGGTCTCACCATCTCCGCTGAAGACTGTCGGGAAGAATTCCAAGCAGCTTCTAGACCCTCTCCCTCTCCATCCAGGCAACAAGCTGGCCGACCTTGTGTCCAGAATCAAAGTCTCGGATGAATCCGAGAATAGAAGCAAGACAACGGACCAGACTTAGATTCGTCGGCGTCTCAAACTAGCGCATCTCGATCGTTGACTCGGCTTGTCGCGTCCGCGGCCTAATTGTGAAGACTCGGAAGAGAGACGATCTCGGCACGAACTGAGACATCGGATACTACAAAGACAATATGCACCCCCTTCATGCGGACTAGACTCCTTATCAAAATACAAGTCTACTTTTCCTTCCGGCGATCTAAGGGGCGTCCAACAAGAAGGCTGGAAACGGCCTCGTGTGCAGCCGTCTCCAATCGGATACCACGCCGCTATGCTCCTACGCTACTTCATGATGTAGGCTGAGAGTATCATTTCCCATTGATTGTGTGGAGAAGGCAATCTCCGCCGCCAAACCGTGAGGATTACGCTCACCGCTTCGGGCGCACCAAGACGGCAGCAAGATTAGGAATTTCAACTAACGGAACGGCAGACACGACGTTGGTGATTTCTAGAACGGTCGGTGAGACCGTTATTGCATTGGACCACGGCAGTCATGGTTATGGCCGGTGGTGTGAGGGAGATACTCAAAGGACGAATGGAGTGCGGCCCATGTCATTCGGCACAACGTACATGTACGAAAGGACGCAGGAGGAGATTAGGGAGCCGCCACGCGGCAGCGGAAGAGGCATGGAATGCTTAATCCAATTAAAGACAACACCAAGTCCTTGGTTGTCATTTCTCCGTGCTGCACGAAGCACAAAGTATGAGTACGGATCAACTACTTGCCGCGTGTATCGTATGTCAGTCAACCCTTGCCGCTCGGATAGGCAGCCTCGCCACACCCGCACATGCCAGGGAGCAAGTCAGGCAATAGTCTTGCAGTTCGTCGGCTGCGAGGCTGGCAAGGCGCGTTATCACCTACGCAGACAGACAGACAGCCAGACCCCTGACACAAAAAAATCATCCTTACCCGCGTTCCGTGTCTGGTCTGGGCATTGGGGGAGGGGGGGTAGTGGTCAGCTCAGAGGGAAAGAAGAAAGCTCGGGCCATTCATGTGGCGGACCAGCGAACGAACGATGAACGCAAGGCAGGGCTGCGATAGGTATGCGGGCCATGAGAGGAAGAGAGGCACGGAACACGTTGAGCAGTCTCGTTGAGGTTGAGGAGGTCACGGGTATGCAGGCATGCGTGTCCGCGATGCAACAAACGCAACGCAACGCACAGGCTGAAAAGTCTAGAACCGAAGAGGACAAGACACGGACGCGCAATCTGTATCGAATCATGAGGGCCATTTGAGCGGAGTGTAAAGTAGCAGCGGTACATGTCTTGGGTATTTTATATGAGCTTTTTGAGTTTGCGTTGCACTCGCGAGGTGGTGATGACGGGGCTTGTAGTGCTTCTTTGTAGACAGATGCGGTATCTGTCGGCTATCAGGGGCCAAGATGTTTCCTACGTGTCGGCGTCCAAGTCTACATGCCGGGACTTGCCTCTGCGGTGTGTAAGGCGAGGTACAGAATACAGAATACATACTACGAAGCAAGGTATTGAGTGCATTGCATACTTGGTGCATGAGGCATGTCTGCACGAGTTCGCAAGCATGCGGTGCCATGGGCTACAATAAGGACGCCTTTGCTGCAGTGATTCCCACGCAGCGGTTATACTTGCATCAAACGAGAAACAAACGTACACACCCTGTCTCCAAGCTGCCGTTCCCGACAGGAAGGGAAGTCCGGTGGGATGGCTGGTCTGTGTGTGTGTGCTTTGAAGCAAGCCGCTGAGATGGCGAGAAGTACGACACGGGTTTCCTTCCCGGCGGAAGTGATGGTGAATTCTTGCAGGTCTGTGCAAATTAAGGAAAAGCATTGATGCACTGGTTGTTTAAGAGGGGAGGATGTTGCGTCGAGGAACGTTGGTGGGGAGCGGTATCAAAGGGGGGGGGACTTGAACTTTGATGTCCGTCTTTTTCGTTGTTTAGGGTTAGTATTCTATTTGACGAACTTTTTTTCTAGTATTATCAAGGTGCAGATATTACTGGATAATACATACAGGCAGATTGTGACTGCAGGGAGAGGATAGCCGAGAAGAAACAAACAAACAAAAAAAAAAAAAAAAAAAAAAAAAAAAAAAAAAAAACGCAGATCGACAACGGGTCAGCACATTGACTTTCGAGTTCTTACTCGATCGCTTAGATCCGCATGTTCCCACGGGCATTGGTGCGCACGTTGATGAAGTACATGTGAAATTAGAGCAAGGGGACAGTATCATCTCCCTGGCAGGAAATAGCCACCTACACCAATACGCGAGTGGCGGTACGGAAGTGACGAGAATGAGCAGGAACTTGGTATATGGTAAGGTAGAAACAAGGTGCATGCATGTGAGGCGCCGTATGTAAGTATGCTCAGGGGGGTTGTATCACAAAGGGAACTAGAACAGCCGCTGCAGCAGGATTTCCAGTGTTTTAACTTGCGGTGTCGAGTTGATGACAAATGGGAGTAATATAACAACATTATATAGCTTGAATAAGAATAGCCTCATCGATTTGCATTTTGCAGTTCTTCCCCTCTCCTAGACCAGCATGACAGGGGAGAAGGGGGGGGGGGCTGTGGGCATAAGAGGGGAGGGGAGGGGGATGGTGCTGCGAATATCTGACTTTATCTGACGCTATGAGATCATAGCCGCGGCCTTGTTCACACTGGACAAGACGCTTGGGTCTCTGGAGTGGATCGCTGGGCTGTCAGATGCTTCTTTGATGCTTCAACCATGTCGATATAGGTACGTACGAAAGCATATACCTAAGGTACCTTACAGTCACCCACACGGAACTTTATTCCACAATCCCTTGTTATTCGTGTTGATGAAGTACTTAGATGGAAGATACATAACACGGACCATCTCATTTCTGAATTGCAATGGAACAGAAGAAGCCCAAGACCAAGTGCTTCGGTTCTGCTGGCTGGGTCATCCAAGTATGTAATCCCTGGGTGTTGGGAAAAGGCGATGCAGCTCTTGGCTAATACCATGCACCCAAGATTAAGGGCGTGAGTGAGAAAGGGGGAGAGAGAGAGAGAGAGAGAGAGAGAGAGAGAGAGAGAGAGAAGTGGCTTGCATTGGAGGCCGCCGAGGGAAAATGCCATGGCAGGGATGCTGCATGTACTGTGCAGATGCGGAGCAATAGCGCCCTTGCTTGCTTTGGTCGTTGCAGGTCAATCTGATGGGAGCAAGACTGTACGAGCCGTGACAGGACAGGATGAAGATGGGCTGTGATTTGACGTGATGGCCGGGAGAGAGGATGAGATGCTGGATAACTCATGTCCTTGTCCTCTTGAGCGTGGCATGCATGCAATAATCCATGAGGTATGTACTCCATCACAACAGAGTTGCTGAGAGATCATCATGGTTAATACAAGGTCCGTCTCTCAGTTGATTAATTAATTAATCTCGAAGCTGCAGGAGGCGCATGCAGAACAAAGTAATATGTAAAGCGCGTATGTGCTTCCGCCGAGGTAATAGATTGCCTGCCACTCAACAACTTCCTTATTGCCGGCTTCATCACAACGCGCATGGTGGAATCACGACGTGATCATGTCGACAATCCAGTCCTGTTACCACCGGTAGACTCCATACATGCAGTAACACACCAAGTCATTCTAGGCCCTTCCCTTCTCCTCAACCTCATGCATCAAGCTATAATAGCACCAAAGTGCCCAGACTTCGAAAGGGGGGAGGGATTCAAAGGGCCGACAGGAAAAAGCATCCGGCCCCCTCAGCCATTGGAATGGGATGGGCCTATTTCCGCGCATCGTATCCATCTGTCGTGCCTCTTTTTGACGCTCGTGCAGCTGCGTCTGAGGTCATACGAACATGCACCAAGAGAGACCGATGCGTGGAGTCTGCCGGTTAGCATCTGCTCTCCCTTCCTCCATGTCTGTTTGACCGTCTGTGCCCCTCATCTGTGTCCCCCCCTCAAATGAAGGTGCAGTTCAGGGCCCACGGGCCTGGGACTGGAACCGGCACATATAAATGTGGTGGATAGTTAGTATAGATACTTGTCAATACTTATCATGCCTACAAGTACCGAGGCCCTGGCTAAAATCAAACGGCAGTCATAAGGTAGAGAGAGAAGACGTCGAACAAAGGGCACCTCAGCTGTGACGACGAGGCTAACGAGGCTGTGGGAAGGGATTCCGCCATCTGCCAGTTCCAAGAAACGTGGTGTACTGGAGTGCATGTAGTATGTACACATGAAGCAACAACAACATTCATTCCAGCAGGAAGAAAAAGGCAGAAGTCTCTCCTCCTCGTTACCGCCAGAACATTGCAAGTAAATTAACTAGAAGAATGTTTTCAAGTCTAAAATAAACACTGCCACGTCCCCGTTTTCTTGGCTACTTTCCAACTGCCGCCTTGGCGGAGGG
>NW_027395665.1:1389738-1481047 GCF_004382785.1 Trichoderma ghanense | reverse complement strand
GGGGGGGGGAGGGACGGATGGAGGCTGATGAACGTTTGGTCGAATGAATTCGACGGACCGTCTTAAACGCTCTTGGCCCATTTCACCTGCGCCTCTTGTTTCCGTGTCGTGTCTCTGCCAAGCTGTCCTCGTGCCAGGGGAGTTTCAGTGTCAAATGGGAGCCCTCGTTTTTGTTTCTCCGGCCCGTGCTTCAACGTGGGGGGAGGGGAAGAACAACGTGGGAGACAGTTGGTGCTGTCGTTGGCGCCGACGAATGCAGATGGAGCGGTCATATGCGAACCTGATGCTATGTTGTGATGTTGTGAGAGCGAGAAGCGCCGATTTTGGAGTACATGCGGACATGCATCCTGATGATCATCCTGCAGCTCAACTCCAAGGTCATGTCATGTCAGCAAGTCATGAGCCCCTGGGTAGGGCTGTGGCATGATTCGCGGTGATGCTTACTGGTACATGGGATGAGCAGCAGGTGCAAGAGGCATTCCCTCAGCCCAACGGTTGATGCTCTCTCCTTTCAAGTAGGTGGTTGCATCTTTTAAGCGGTAATACTATGGCTGTTGCGCTGCTTGCTACTCAACTCCGTCGACTATTGATATGCCTGCATGAAGGACATTGTACGCAACAAGAGGCGGTATGCACAAAGCAACGCCTGTGGACATGACCGCTCGGGTTGCAAACACCGGATGCTACTGTACCGTACGTCCTCTGATGGCACGCCAAGGGGTGTTCAGTTGCCAGTGATGGTACTGGCGGTTAGGTAGTCCCAATACTCGTACACACGCTCCGTACGACTTGTTCGAACCCTGTATCACGAGCAGCTGCTAGCTAGGTATAAAAGCTAGAGAGCAGGACCCCGATAAACCTGCCATCGTCACACATGGCCTCGAGCAGGGCTGCAAGCATTCCGAAGATGCTTGGCGCCTCGTTCCGGTGCTGCCATTGGCGTAACCAACAGCTATACCTACCTAGTACTATATAGCTGATGCTGCGTTGTGCGACCTCTGAGATGCCGTTACCGTTGGGTCGGGGAAAGGGGGCGAATGTTGATGAGCGCGAGTCCTTTCCGCTCTGTCCCATCATCTTGCGTGTGCTCTCTGTGGCTGAATATTATTGGCGATATATCATGGGTTGGTGGCAGTGAGTCGTAATGTCATCCTCGAGGCGAGGTGACGGCCTGTATGGGCACAAGTCTAGAGGAATCTCTCGCTGGCTGGAGAGGACCCATCTTCAGGGCTGACTCGGTACCGGTACTTGCCAGGGATAGACAACGTCAAAGACGTGAGTCAATTGCGTGCAAACGAAAGATTGAGCTTGTCCCGGAAAGCCCCAGAGTTCTTTTCCACTCAAATGACAACTTTCCGAACATTCGCATGCAGTCATCAGTCATCAATCCATTGAAAAGCAACACTGCCACAGGCCAAGAAGTCGCCATCGGATGTTTGATTGACAGATCTCACGATCCCTGTAGGGTAGCCTCCCCCTTCCCCTCCCCTCGGCTGCTTGGCGCAGGCGAAACAAAGCCACTTGGCGATGATGAGGGTGGCACTGCAATGAGGAACCTGGACGTGAACTGCCATGCCAACCTCTTGTGGATTGCAAAATGACTCTGAAAGCATGCAGCCATCAGCCGGACGTCTATCCACTGAAATCAACTCCCGAGTACCGCCCCCCAACAGTCTCCTATTATACCTACCACTGATAGCGGCAGTAGAGTGGCATGAGCAATGGCTCAGGCATCGCCCGACGCTGGCCGGCCTGTGTCATATGAAACGAACATCTTCTCTTCTCACCTACTCTCACTCCTTTCCCACCTCAGCCGCCGGGGTGTCTCATTCAGCTCGTTCTGGCCCATGCCAGGCCATGCCATGCCATGCCGTGCGCCGCTCCACAGCCAAGCCCGCCAGCCACTGAGCGATTTGCCGCATCAGCAAGCATCAGCAATCAGCATCACTGTGCAGACAACGAGTCTGTCATAGGTAAGCAGAGGAAAAAAAAAAAAAAAAAGAGTGTGGTGAGATTACTGGAAGCTCTGGTTACATGAGAGCCGAGCACGGAAAAAAAAATGTTCGTGCTGCCTCGTTGCACTTGATGAACAAGGTTCAGTTACCTCTCGTTTGTTGCACTGCTGCTGGGTGCAATGCTCTACATGTACTGGTACGAACACTGAAGTCAAGGTTGCTGTAGCGATGTCAAACCACGTTAAATTGTATCAAATCAGATTCAGATCGAGCCTGGGTTTATCAAAGCATTCAACTCGTCAGCCTCGGCACAGCGCTTTTGGCTGCATCCGTGCAATCTATCCCTCCGCACTCCGTGCAATTACGGGATCGGATACAGATTGGACGTCAGGCATTGCATGTGTAGTACTCGTACGTGCTCGCCCCGGTCGCTGGCGGCCGCCGGCCACCCAGCGCTGCCAGAGTCGCCCAAAGGGGCAAGACCAGAGGGCTTTTTCCTACTTGAATTTATTTTTGATTGAATTCGATTGATCTGTCTTAGCCCGCCTTGCAGTTGTTTCAGTGTTTCACACGCCCGCGCCGTCTCCGTAGCTGGTCATTGCGCCGCCAACAAGGCGCTGTAGGCATTTGACAAGGACTTGGCAACGGTTTGAAGCGAGAACTATACCGCGGGATTGGCGGTTTGATATTGAATCCATCTCGAATCACCGCCCCAAAGTACATCCATCACTCAATCGTACATATACTTCAGTCTCACTGCAGTACAGTAGTGGGCTACAGTGGACCTTTATAGACCTTCATGGACGCAGGCGTGATTCCTCTTATTAACCAAACGCTGTAGGTATGCATGACGAACTGGTACATACGAGCATCACGCTGCCCTCTCCGCAGTCTACGAAAGATCCTCTGCAACTCAACGTCTACTTTGCGTCTAGCTCGGCGGAGTGCCAAAAATGCACCAAATAAGAGACAAGAGAAAGAAAGACGAACGAAAAGCCTCGAAAGCAAAAAGATGGAGCCCGCGGTGGAGGACGGATGGAGGAGAAAGAGGAGAAAATTCTGGCTCTGTTTCCATCCGATTTGACGCTGGACGAATGTATGGGCTTCTAAGCACGCGCGCGCGACATTCTCGTCCGCGACCTAACATAACATACATCACGAGCGATGACGGGGAAGCATTTCAACCCGGGGGTTGGCTCGTACTACTACTAGTACTCCATTGGCTTGATATCCTTCGTCTTCTCGCCAACTGCGTGCATACAGCACATACATATGCTCTCAGCTGCTTTCCGCTGTAGCCGCAGGATTGTCTGACTTCGCCCTCCGCAACTCCAACTCTGCTTCCACAGCGCAGGTGCACGGGATGCCCAGTGCTCGGCTGGAGGGCTTCACGATCGAACTTGGATCGGTTCCATCGTTGGCACCGAGGTTCAGGTAGGCTGGTCTAGCCTGTGGAATCCAGCCATCCTTCTTCTCCGCATTTTTCCTGCAGGAATCTTCTTCTTCTCCCAGCGTAAATCGATGCTTGGCTTGCCGTCGGTATACGGGGGGATAGTACCGGCAAAGAGGCTCTGGCCCTTGTTCAAGTGCTAGCCCGTGAGAGAACTCGATGGAAGCTGGAGAAGATCTGTCGTGCCTGTGCTCGTGATTCGAGGGTGCCACTGCGGCTGTCCGTGCAGAGCAGAACGGAATCAGCTAGCAGCTTGAACTAGCAACGTAATAACTGTTCGCGATCAATTTCTGCAAAAGACTCTTTTGGAGGATCAGGCTATTACGGCATTGCCTGTACCTTATTGTCCATCGCTCGTAATAGTGCATGCACACTCGCAGCACTTGCGCCGACTGTTGGGGAGCCTCATTTCGCGGCAGCGCAGTTTCCAGCACCGCTCACACGGCCCCTACAGGGCGACAGAGTGCAGGCTAGCAGCCTGACCTGAACCCTCCAGCCATGTTCAAGTTTACCTTACTTTCATGCCTGGGACACCACCAGCGCTTGTGCTTGTGCGTCTGTACTTGTAAAGGTACAGTACAAGCGCAGGACAAGTTGCCCGGCATGTGCAGCCAACTCCGTTAGGCTAGGGACTGTACCTCACCTTGGATGCCTCAGCACACCGCAGCAGCCTCGGAAGACAACAGGGCAGGGCAGGGCAGGGCGGGCAGCCCAGGTACAGTACGCGGGCTTGGACGCCGTGCAGGTACTGTCATTTCCACCACAGGTCTCCGAAACTCCCCCTACGGTACGGGTACCGCTACAGGCGCGTGTGCAGGACCCCCCCAGTGGTCGCGCCCGGCCAGCCAACCGCCCCAAGGCGCTCCCTGCCGTCCCGTAATACTCCGTCCCATTGTGCTGCAGCTCATGCCTGTACTACTGCAGAACGGGGCGTCTCGTACCGATACTTTTCCTGGCTGCTGCGCCGTACTGTCAGTACAATTTGACTGGTCTTCCACCTGCAGCGAGTATCTGTACCCGCCGTCCGTACCTGTACTCCGACATGTACCTCAAGTACCTCACCTTACCTGACTGCGCGCCTCAGACGGCAGCAGCGACACACAGGCGATGGATGTGAGGTGAACACTCATTCAACTGGGAAGGTCCCCACCTCGACCCTATGAGTTTGACCTACTAAAGTAAGGAAGGGACATTCGTCCCAATCCGCCGTCACTAGGTAAATTATTGACTGCAATCATATCCTGCTTTTGCCCTTGCCATTTATTCCCTCTCGCCTGCTCTCTCGACTCTCCCCTTTGCCCCCCTTTAGTCTCTATTCATGTTCTTTGTTCCAACTTGGGCTCTTTTTGCCATCTCGTCGGTTTCCAGTTTCCTGTCCTCTTCATCTCTCTTCTTTTTTCCCTTCTGCCCGTCTCCTCACCTCCTCGCCATCTCCTCCCGCTCCTCTCAATTGCCCCTCTCACGCCTCTCGCAATTCGCCCTCCACCTACTGCGGCGTCTCTGCGTCTGTCTCGTTCAGCTGCGAGAGAGTCTCTTTTCCGCCAACAAACCTATTCAATTTTTTTTTCCGCCTGGGCGTGTGAACCTTAGTGTCGTGTCTAAGGTCAAGGCGCTTCGCTCCACCCCTCTGCCCTCTTTACTACTTAGTTGACGGGCCTTGAACCATTGACACTTATACACCAACGCCATTACCGCCACCACACAGCAATTTTTCCTACCAAGCATACCTTACGCAGCCCGGTCTTGTCATCTTGGCGCCATTTATTCTTATTAATACTTTTTTTTTCCCTCCCTACCCTACGTCTACGCCAGTGTCTTTTCACTGCCATTGACGCAGAAGAGATCAGCCACCGCGCCGGCTATTTCCAGCAGCCCCGGCCACGTCCCGCAGCACTGCAAAACTTCGAAACTCCCATATTAAGACAGCCGTCCACAGCATCGGAAAAAAAAAAAAAAAACGTCCAGGCTTGCTGGTTCTTCGACACCGCCATCCCTGCTGGGCCTCTGCCGCCCGTCTGCGCCTCTAGGCGTTTGTCCTCGCTCTCAGCAGCAACAGCGATTTCACGCAATTGCATATGTTCGCTTGTGCGTTTGCCCAGTCTCGATCTGACGCTGCAAACACCCCTCTTCGATCTTGTTGAAGCACCCGCCGCCTGGCCACAGCAATCAGCGACACTTCTTCCGTCCTGCGTCACAGCAGGTTCTGCCTACCCTGGAGCACCCACAGAGCAACTCCCCGCCTGCTGCGCTGCCGAGCCTCGATCGCTCTTCGTCGGCTTCCACTCTTGGACGTACTCTTTTTCTTCTTTTTGCCGCGCATTAGCTCTTGTTGCACAAGATCGTCATCCTCGCCTTTTTACTTGCTCCGGAATCAGCTTCCGCCGCCGACGCAATTCCCTCTGGCTCCCTCCATACAGCACCGAGCTCCTGTGCTGCATTCCCGTTGGTTCGCCACCGGATTGAGCAACGTCTGATCGCTTTTTGCTCGCCTAATAAACTCTCGACAAGCCGGCACTCCGGCCGACAAAAACCGCGCACGCCGACGAAGCTCACAGATAGCACGACCGGGCGCTTCCCAAGCTATTCAAGATGCCGTCCGCTCCGAACGAGTCAAAACCGAGCTCCGCTCAGAGCTCAAAACCGTCATCCATCAAGTCATCGCACGAGGGGGGGAAGAGGTCGCCTACCCTGGCATCGCAGAACGGCTCCGAAAGACTCTCTCCCTCTCCCAGCGAGACTCAGCTGAAGGTTGTCCCCGCCGAGAAGGCTTCGGTCAAAGATCGCATTTCCCGCATGTTCTCCAGCAAGGACGTTTCAAAAACCGCCCTCAATGGCGACGCGACCCCTCGCTCCCGCGGCCCTTCAATTAGCGGCACTTCCTCTCCCGCGCCGCGAAAGGAATCAATAGAAAAGCCCGCCGAAAGGACCCCTGCCAAACCCAAAGAACCCGCCAAGCCCAAGGAGCCGTCAAGTCGCTTCGTCCTCCTCCCCGAAGTCCCCGGCGGCCATGAGCACCACTTGAGATCCAGCCGAAGGCAGGAGAAGCTGTCCGACATGTGGCGAAGCATCATCGGGAAAAAACAAGAGCCTCCGCCTGACAGCGACCTTTCGCTCGTCTCCAACTGGGTCGATTCGCTGCGTCAGGAGAAGGAAGACGCAATCGACAGGAAGGGACCCCAAAACTCGACGCTGGTGGAAAAGTATGGCAAATGCCAGGAAATAGTCGGCCGTGGCGCCTTTGGTATCGTCAGGATATCGCACAAGAAGATGGGCACCAGCGGCGAGAAGCTGTTCGCCGTCAAGGAATTCCGCCGACGGCCTGACGAGTCGGAGAAGAAGTATAGCAAGCGCCTCACGGCCGAGTTCTGCATCTCCTCGTCCCTGCGCCACCCCAACGTCATCCACACCCTCGACCTGCTCAAGGACGCCAAGGGCGACTTCTGCGAGGTCATGGAGTTTTGTGCTGGCGGCGACCTGTACACCCTCATCCTGTCTAGCGGCAAGCTGGAGGTTCAAGAGGCCGACTGCTTCTTCAAGCAGATGATGAGGGGCGTCGAGTACCTCCACGAGATGGGCGTTGCCCACCGCGACCTCAAGCCCGAGAACCTGCTGCTCACCACTCGCGGCGCCCTGAAAATTACCGACTTCGGCAATGGCGAGTGCTTCCGCATGGCCTGGGAGACGGATGCCCACATGGTCTCTGGCCTCTGCGGCTCGGCCCCCTACATTGCGCCCGAGGAGTATACGGACAAGGAGTTTGACGCCCGCGCTGTCGATGTCTGGGCTTGCGGTGTTATTTACATGGCCATGCGGACCGGAAGACATCTGTGGCGCCTCGCCAAAAAGGAGGACGACGAGTTTTACGCTCGCTATCTGGAGGGCCGTCGCGACGAGGAGGGCTATGGCCCAATCGAGTCATTACACAGGGTACGGTCGTCTTTTCCGACGTTTATTTAATGTGCGCTGACATCTAGCTACAGGCTCGTTGCCGCAACGTTATTTACTCCGTGCTGGACCCCCATCCCACGCGCCGCCTCACGGCCGCTCAAGTCCTCAAGTCTGAGTGGGTTCGCGAGATCAAGCTCTGCAAGGCCGGCGAAGAAGGCCTTTGACAAAGAAAGAAACACGACTAGTGTACACGACAGAACGCTCTGCCTGAAGCGATGGCATCCGGTGCATGGGGATTCCCCATCCCTCGGGCCCCCTTGAACATATCAGCCTATCGCCTAATCTATCCTTCCCTCCGACATATCAAAAGGCAGAGCTAAAACACATGGACGACGAAACATGACCCAACGGAAAGGAGAAAACTTTTAATGATATCATGTGGCGAAATGTAAAATACCCCTTGGAACTGGCAGCTGGGATACTTTTGTCTTTTATTTCTTTTATTTCTTGCATGCAGGTGGAAGCGTCCGGGGTGGGAGCACAACATTGGAAACCCGCCCTTCACGCTCGCTTTTGCTTGTTAATGATTTGGCAGCCGTTGGATAATGCGGCTCGCCTTACATTTTCTTGTATTCCACACTTTGTCATTTACACTCGACCAAGCTTGAGCAATAGGCGAGAGGCGTTCTGTGCAGCCAAAAGAAGGATTCGGCAAGAACTGCTTTCCACACTGCTCAGACGTGTTGGATCCTGGGGAAGGGCTCTGGACGGCCTCTCCCATATGTGTCCCTGGACCCGATACGAAAAATTCTTCTTCTTTTTCTCACTTCTTCTTTTCCCTTTCCCCTTTCTCTTGGAACTACAGCAAAAGGAGTGGCGGCGGCTTTGGCGTACGAGATACATACAAGCAAGCTGAGAGCGAGGGGAGGGGGAGCAACCAGGAATCCAGGGGTTGGGCTGGGATTGGACACTGGCGTCGGGCAATGGGAATCGGGATAGGCTCTCTCACTGGTCGGTGGGTTATGGCCGCCTGAGTATTTGATGATTTTTGTTATCGTTTGGTTCTCTTCTGGGCAACTGGCGAAGGAGACAAACAAAGACGGAGTATGTTTGTGTTTCTGTGGGAAGAATGGCTTTTGTGAGCTTGTTTCAACTAAGCGATGTTGGCTTGCGTTGCTGTTTTGTCCGCTTGGCGCGGCTAGGTGGACTTGCTGAATCAAACCCCATTGTTTCCATGACAACTTGGGGGCTTCTCATGACTTTCTGATTTTCTGCATGTCTGCATCCCTTTTGCATGGTGCTCTGGCGTTGGGTTCTTTCTTGTTGGCGTGAGGCAGACAACATCACAGTTGGTCAGAAGCAGAATGACGTGCGTGGCGGCAGTAGCTTTGGCGGAATGGCAGCAGCTGGACGGTTTCTGTTACTCGCGGCCCCCATTCTGAGTTTCTTCACCGCCATTTGTTTCTTTGTTTAGTTATATAGCGACATTTACCTTGTGTGAAGCGAGTATCATGGGACATCTGGGATAAGTGCATCCTGATGATCCCACCCTACACTGGTAACATATAGAGGCGTAACATGACAGCAGCACATTACGTATATTGACGAGACATGAAAGTTTCAATCAGCCTTGGGTATCAAACACCCTCCCTCGTGTCCAAGAGAGTGAGAATTAAAGGAAAAGTGCTCAATGCCCGTGACACTCGATCTTTGTACCTAGGTAAGGTGAAAGGTAACAGGTAAGAAAGGCAAGGAAGGTAGTATCGAGGCGACAATCACAGTGGCAATCACCTCCGGGGCCATTCCCCCCGTCTTGGGCTCTGAAACGACGGAAGGATACTTGAACGGATCGGGAGATGGATCTAAGCTTGGCTATCTACCTAGGTAGGTAGGTACTATAGGTAATGGTCAAGTCAGGCGGTTGATGTAGTATGGTCATGAGACAGGTAGATCAGATGTGACTTTGAGCTATGGTGAATCACCAGCCATGCCGAGTTCGAAATCAGAGTTGAAAGTTTGTATTCGAATCAACATTTTTTACTCCTTCAAGTAAATGTTCAATGTCGACTCCATTTGACCCGAGGTACTCTCTGCTATGCTGCCTGTTGGATAAAACTACCTTAGCATGCCCAGCACATTGCGCCTGCAAAACACCAAGACAGACCAAATACCGGATAGGACACGGGACAATTACAAAAGAGAGACCGGAATTCGTCTCATATCGATCCTTCCACCTCCCCCATCCCTGATGTAAAACCAGCAAAAGCCTCCCCTCCTCCCAAAATTACAACGCATCCAACGCCATGTGAATTCCCTTTCGAAATTAAAACCGTCTCCACCCCGCCTTCCATATTCCCTCGGTGCCTCTGGGCCGCACCACTCAAGCATGTGCAGACAATCAAATACCTCCTTTTCCCTTCACCCCCTGAAAAGCCAATACTGTAGATATGTATCATAGAAAGAAAAGATACTACAAATCCCCTCTCTGTATGCGGCGAGCCTTCCAGGCGGCTTGCCATGTAGATCAAATGAAATGAAGAGACGATATAATGTAAAGTCCTCCTTGTTGCCAGCCCCGGTCCTTTGCGTAGAAAATCAAGGCCAGGGAGAGGATGTCGCCCTCCCAACAAGAAGCACGGATGGACATATGAAAAACACTAAAAGGATGGAGGAGAAAAAGAGGAAGAAGGGAGATACCATCCAGAAGAGCGAGGAAGAAGTCACAAAGGAAAGCATCCACGAGCTGCTCGAAGAGACAAGATATCGTTTCACCGTGACATAACCCAGAGCCCTGTCCCACTTCGCCTTGTCATACACACATTTAAACGCCATCAACATTAACATGGCCGAAAAAGGTGGCCAAGACCCTTTGATGGGTGCGTGCTGCACATTTGACAGGTTGCGTCCCTATGAATGGAACAAATCCCAGGCTCTGGAACACAGCTGCAGGAACTCCTCCTTCTTGGCTCGCTGTGTCTCGGGGCTGTCACGGCCGGCACCAAAGGGACCGCGGCGGGTAGGGGCTGGGCCATGGCCCAGCGGCGGGCTGCTGCCTTCCTCGTACTCGGCGCGCGTTCGCCTTCTGCTGGTGCTTCGAACGGCTTCGGGATGCCGGTTGGCGCCAGCAACGGGCGAGGGGGGCGTGGGAGGCTGAGGACCGCCGTAGTGGATGAGTCTGGGCAGCAGTTCTGGTCGCCCACCGGCCAGCTCCTGCTGAGCCTCTTCTGCAGACTTGTACTCTCTCAAACGACCAGACATGGGCTGCTGCTGGTGAGCAGGCGGCAGGCCGGGAGACAGCTGAGGCCTTGAAGCCGCGTGGCTAGGGTAGAGGGCGGAGGTGTGAGGTCCATTATCGGGATGGGCGGAGAGGTTCTGGCCAAAGACGTCGCTAATGGGCGGGAGCCGGTTTGTGGTCTGGTTGGCGTGGACGTGGTGGATGTGGGAGGTACTTGAGAGGTTAGAGGCCTGGTGTTGGACGTGCCTTGAAGGCGGCATCTGCTGGCCAGTGAAGCTGCGGCCAAGGGGTGCGGATTGGATGACTCTCTCGTTGGCAAACTGCTGATGTGAGGGCGCGACAATGGAGAGCCCGGGAGGCGCCTTATTCCTGCGAGACATGCCTGGCGTCTTGGCCGCGAACGGTGAGTCCTTGTCCTTGTCGGCTGGGCCGTCTCCCTTGGCGGACTGCTGCAGCTGCAGCCTTGCCTCGATAAGGCTTCGCTGTTGCTCTCGAACCGTCATGCTTCGCTGAAGCTGTTCCTTCATCACGGGATCCTGTGTCATGAAACCCGGGGAAAGGCAAGCAATGCCTACTTCTTGAATCCCGAGTCCGTCGCGCGCCGTCATTGGGTGGCCCGAGGGGGGGTTGGATCCGGCAGCGAGGGTGTTCTTGGACAGGTCCAAACGTCTGGGTCGGGGCCTTGATGCGGGCAGGCCGGGCGAGACTGGCTCTTTCTTAACGACAATCTTGGGGGCAGCGGCGACATCTTTTCGAGATCTGTCATGGCAATCAAAATCTGTCAGCAAGATGGACTCTACTCTGGTTGCACTGTAGCGAAGCAGAAAGACACCCAGTGACCTCGCGCAGGGTGGCGGCAAGCAAGAAAACTTACGCGTTGGGCGAAGGCCTGCCTGCAGTGGCATTGTCTGACTTGGGGCTGCCGTTGGACGGCTGTGCGGCGTTTGTTGCGGCCGGGAGTTGACTCCTGGCTTGTGAGGGCATCGCGTTTCGCTGCGCGGGCGGCGACGTTGAATTTGTCGGAGGAGCAGGGCGGTCGGTAGGGAAAGTGCTCCTTTCGTGAGGAGCCGGCGAAGGGGCCATGGCAATTGCGGCACTCATTCTGGCGGTACTGGTGCCGAGAGACGGATTTTATATGCGGACGGGGGCGAGAAGTGGTTCGCTGTGGTTTTGTTTCGAGCGAAGCTGAGCTGGATCAGCGTAGAAGCGCGCGGGCGCAGGGTTGTGCGAATATCGCTCGAGACAATTGTCGCGACTTGTCGAGACTGGGGAGCAGAACTCGATGGCGGAAAGCCAGGGTACCCCAAGAAGCCACCGCTGCCGCAGGTCACGGTAAGGTACGGTTCCTGGCTGATTCTGTTGGGCGCAGGCAATAAGAGAAGGGTAAAAAAGGAAACAAAGTCGCCCGATGGTTTGTTTTCCCAGAGTCCCCGAGGGTGTTTGACTGAGGGAAAAGAAAAGCAGGATTGGAGGCTCGCCCTGCCTTGTCTGTCGCAGCAACGACGGCCTTGGACAGCGCGGGTGACAGAGGGAGAGCGAAAAGAGAAGGCCGAAGTTGGGGGGAAAGGCGACGGCGTTTCAGGAGAGTGGTGATTGTCGATGTGGTTTGTCCGAATATATTGCGACTGGGCGAGCAGGTACGGGGTACTTCGTATTTGGGGCGATTGGGGCGGCACGAGTTGGGCGATGGCCGGTACCGTGTACTCGCACAAGCGCCCGTAGGTCCAGAACGTTAGTGCAGATGCATACACCCACGCGCACACCAGGGGTTGCCGAGGGCGGTTCCGGGGCTTTGCTGGCGAATGGGATCGAGGCGTTCCAGCAGACGGCTGGGCTTTGGTTGCGAGGATGGTATTATGGGAGAGAGAAGAGAGAGAGAGAGAGAGGATGAGGAGATGGAAGGCAGCGGCAGACGGGCGTCGTCGGCGAATTAGGCTTGTTGTCTTTGTCTGGCTCTATTTGTAGCTGCAGGACGGATCGAGAGAAGAGGAAGAAGCCACCCGACAGACAATCGAGAAAGTTCCGAAAAAAGAGACAAATCAGACGGAAGGGAAGAAAAGCGGCAGAGAGGAACAAGAGAAAGGAACGCGGGCGGCCGGAGGGGCAGGCGGCGTTTGTTTTATTTTATTTCATCTGGCCTCGCAAACGCGCGCATGAAGCATCCGGTCTGAATAGCCTCCCGCAGGCCTGAATGAAAGGGGCCCCCAGGTTCGTCACAGAGGGAGGGGAAAGTGACACGGATGCCGGGCAGCTCTCGAGGTGCTGGTGAAGCGATGGATGGGAGATGATGGATCGAAAACAGCATGGGGGGGGGGGGCGTGTGCGAGACAAAAGAATGATTCTGATCCAGCCTGGGTTGAGGCCCCGTCTTGCTCGTTTGGTCGACGTCGCAGATGTACCGCATGGTACCTGGGGCAGCAGCCGTCGCGGTGCTGGAGGCCCCGCGAGAGCCCTGGAACTGGGGCGATTCTGGCTTGCCACAGCCTGCTACAGCCCGCTACAGCAGTCCAAGCACCTGCGCTGCACTCGGGCAAGACCTCGATGGGGTACGCGCAGATACCTCGCGCTGAGACGGGCAGCGCTCTCGACGCACCGCTAGCGCCGTACTGGTACCCGGCCGCGCACGTGTGCCGCGTGCCAAACCCTTGTACAGGCTGGTACCAGGCCGATGCAGAGGGCGTGTACTAAGGAGCCAACATGGCAGATTGAAGCAACCGGGCACAGAATTTTGCAGTCGACGCCCATTTACTCCAGTAAAACTTCGCTCCAGACACGCCTGCGGTGCATCGGGGCTAGGCCAGGGCCAGGGGGGGCCTGGGCTCGCTGTCCCTGGGCCTTCAGCAACCTCTGACTGGATTGCTGGCGATCCACCGCCCCTCCGCCTCACCTGCGCTGTGCGAGCAGAAGCCCGTCACGAATCCAGCAGCCTGCGATGCCTGTCCACCCACCCGCCGCGGCCAAGGCTGGTAGGCTGTTTTACCTGCGGATGCTAGCAATTAAAAAAAAGCTGGAGACGGACTGGGCCAGTCCGTAACGATGGGATTATTTTCTCTGCTGCGACTCGGAGCGTGTCTGGAGAGGCGCCCGTCACGGGTCCCTGTTGTTGATCAGCAACGCCCTGTCGCTCCCCATCCCCAGCCGAAAGAGACTGCAGAGAGCATTGACGTTCATTTTGGGGGCTAATTTCACAGCATATCCATACAATCAAACTTGGTCTTATTTTTGGACGTGACGGTGACGTGCCTGATGCTCATCAGCCAGCCGGTGCTCAAACAATAGCGCCGTCCGTCGAGTTGCCAAACAAGCAGCGACGCAAGAGGGAGAAACAAAAAAAACAGAGGCCAGTGCTTTTCTGTTCTCAATGTCCAATATCACTTCGGAATGCCGCCGCTGTTGGCACAGCTAGTAGCGTCCCTTATCGGCGCTCCGCATCCCCGTGAGTGGATTCGACTGGACAAGACAAGACGAACTTGAGCCTGGTGCAGTAACATGAAGTTGACGACGCCGAAACCAAAAGGGCTGCCCGTCGCACCGCTCCTTTTGTTACACGGTACCACTAGCTCGCACGATGCAGTTGCCCGCAGACAATGGCCGTTTCGACCGGACGGAGAAAGAGTGCAAAAATTTTCATACTTGTAATATACTCGTAGTGGAAGAGAATGAGCAGCAAGAAAGAATCCAGGCTGTGTTGCCACTCGATGAGCTAATGCTGGAGCCGGGCCCCCCTGGCGCGGAGAGAGAGCGTTCGATATCTGTGTGGTGAGGCTGTAGCGTTTCAATGGTGAGACGCCTACCAAGTACTACCTCCTACCGACGCCGATAGAACGGCTGCCATCGCACGAGGGGCTACGGATTGGCTTGGGACAAGTGCGAGATGCGTCTGATCCAATGCCTCGTAAATCCCGAACAAAACGCAATGAAGAAGTGACGAGTCCTCCCCACATTGCTAGCAGACAGGATCAATCCTCGCCTACCTACGGAAACAAGATTGGATCTGCTCGCCGTCCAGGTGTCGCGCTACAAGGTTGCATGCTAAGAAGAACGACTAATTAGTAGCTGGAAAAGCTAGTCCCTCTGGCCCTGTCGATCTCTTCGACTTCACGTCACATGGAGCACCGCCGCAGAATACGACTGACGATAGTCCCCGTCGTACAGAAGTACGTGTATCACGATTCGATTCGTTCTTGGCTCATTGTAGGCATTTGCTTCGCAGACACAAGCTGCTGGCAATACGAGATCGCATCGGGGTCCATGACTTTGACTGGCGCCTCAACTACCGTGTAATCGGCGACCACGATGAGTTGTGGCTCTGATAGACATTGAAGTCTCGACAATGGGAAACAAACTCTTTGCCGGCGGGGTCGCGATCGCTGCTCCCTGGCTTTTCTCGTATCCAGTGTTTTGCAAACACTGCTTCACTGCTCCGTATTTCGCAGTATTGGTGTACATGTCGAAGGCATCGTTAACGTCTTGGCAGCATCGGATATCCTCCTCATCTGCACCAATATACCTGCAGACGGAAAGAAGACGTAGCCGGCCATGGCTCTTCTCATAGTCGGCAGACATATTTCATCTTGATCTATAGCTTTCCCTCTCCTGTTCTTCCTCTCCAGGGCATTTGGATCTTTAATAATGATAAAGAATTACCTGGAGCTGCAGTCTCTGGGTGGGTGTTGCAAATACCGTACGTACGAGTACCACCATGCGATAGATTGCTCTGCTGCATGACCCCTCAAGAGGAACCTCCAAGCTACCAGCAGCCGCTCCTAACAACCACACCCCCCTCTATCCCTGTCAGCTTCTTCCCAAACGGTCCTGCTGCCCGTATGTATACGATGTTACCTGTCTGTACTGCCGATGCGAGGGGCCCGGTCTTTGCGACATCACATGTGCCTTTTGTCCGCGATATGGCAAACTTCAAGGTTATTATCGATGCTACGTGGCTATCTTCTTTTGATCAAGATCATTTGGCAAGTCTAGCTGGCCTCTTCTGGTTGACTGAGACATGGGCTTCGGAGAGACTGTAGCCAGATGCAACCCTGGCTGCTCACTTCATCTTCTCCCCATCTCAAACCAGGAAAGAGGCTTTGGAAACTCCGTTTGTTCAAAACATCAGGTTGTCAAAAAAAAAAAAAGGACCAAACGCAGCTTGTCACTTTTTGCCGTTAGGGTTCCCGATACTTCCCTGCTTTTGCTTGGAATTACCCGGAGCCCATCATGGTCTGGCTAGGTGGCGCGTTTATCCCTTCAGGATGGAAACATCAGAACAGGAAAAAAGCCCCCCTGGGTTCCGAAACCTGCCGCGTTTGAGCATTTTTGCCACTTGGCCTGGCTTCTGCCGTTTCCGTTTGTCGATCCGGCTCGCGCGCAGTTTCAAAGTTGCTGTCACTTTTTGTGTGCATCCAGTGTCTGGGACCCTGAAATCCATGGCCCTCCAACTCGCCCGCTGAAGCTCCCTATGCTTATGGCAACACATAGGCGCCCACTGCAACCCACGATTCCTACAATATCCCGCCTGCCGTCAGAGAAAGGCTAATGATGCCTGCAAATTTCAATCGGATATCAAGGCTCATGCTTCATTCCTCGTAACTCGATGGGATTTTACGCTCCTCTCCTGTGTCTTCTCCTCGGGACAAGCCCCGCCGCAACCAAACGCTATTCCGCCTCACCATGTCCACTGATTTTCGATACTCGAACGAGCTCGTGCCCCATCGTGGCTCATGCGCTCAAATGTGACAGGTACAGGTACGGTAACGGGTACGGTATTGTATTACTCCTGGAGCTGGAGTCAGGGGAGGGCTGGCATTGGATTGATCTTGGTACATATACTCGTAGGGAACATTGTCGACGTTCTGCCCAGTACTTCTGCACGCCCGTAGCATCTTTCTGTAGGATCACGATCCTGACCAGCGTAGCCTCATCTAAACAATAGATGACTACCTTCTGGTCTTTGCGCACTCTGCGGCTTCTTGTCCAAATTGGTTTGCTTTCCGTTTGATGTTTAGAAGCAAGCGAGCAGGCAAGCAAAGCCCGCCGCGGATTTACCCGCCCAGCTATCAAGCGCTCGGACAGGCGAAAGACGGTATTCTTCGTCGATGCACTGCTCCCTGATGTTCTAACTGCAACGAGGCACAAACGTACATACACATATACATGGCACCAAAACTTGTCGCAGCCCTATTCGCGGACCCCCCCCAGCAGGACATGCCCAGGCCGACATCCATGTCAGCTACCGCTCACATCAGACGACTTTATGATACTACGTACAGTACAGTAGGAGGCAAAAAGCGTCGCTCCTTTGGCAGCTTTCTTTGATTTTCCCCTTTACTTTAGGTGTCTGACAAACAGTTTTCGCAGATCAGATCATCCAGGGCGGGATGCTGCGCGCCTCCTTTTTTCAAACGCACTCGTCGTTGCTTTTCTCAGGAGTGTTTTTGCCACCGCAAATGGACTCTCATGACGAGGCCTTTGAGAGAAACACCACGAAAAGAGTCTGGAGTTGACTCTCGATACAAGTAAGGACAAGGTACAAACACGAAGACACGCCCGTCTCCGCTACAAGGTCCTAAAATCGCTGCTTCACCTGAGACGACGACGTCTCAGGTCGAGTGGGACACTAACTCGTTTTTTTCCCTTTGCTGCTCTGGCAAGGCTGCAGGGGGGGGGATCCTTAGGCTTCTCCAGCCCCCCCCCTGTCGGTTTGAACCGCTCGACTTCAATTCGCTGGACGTCGCCGCTTTGCTTTGGAGACTCGACTGTTAGCTCCGTTTCAGCCCAATTGCTGCGATTTGCTGCGAGTCCGAGAGAGTGCAGCAGTAAGACGATGCAGCGATTCTTGAGGGGATCGGGCTCGGACCTTTGCGATTCGGAAAGAGGAACCTTTGGAGGTTCATCAGCCTGCTGCCGTTTGGTTTCATCGTGGTTTGTTTGGCCGAACGGAGCTTCGTGAACGATACAAGGAGAATGATACGCAACAACAGCCTGACGAACACTCCGTCTCTCCTCTCTCCATCATCATCGTCATCAGATCCCTGTTTCGCTCTCTTGCCATCCGTGCACGACTTGCGTGTCCTCTATCACTACTGAATAAGCAGGCATTTGATCTTTCTCACAAGTGCTGCCCATGATCCAATGATCTCTTCACCCGCGTTAACACGAAATTGCTCGTGACAGCAGCCTGCCGCGAGCTGATTTGACCGCGTCCAGGGATCTCCTCTCTCTCTCACCAGCTGCCGAGAGAGAGAGAGGCTCGGGGTTTCTGTGTGCGACAGATATGAATGGCATGTGATGCATCTCGGTGGGGGGTTTCTTCTTTGCTTCCTCTGAATCTGTGACCGTCTCGATTCGACGACGTCCTTTTTCTATGGCCTGTAACACTCAAGCTGTCCGTATTCCTGTGTTGGAGCCCCATCCCCCAGCGAAGCGGCGTTTCGTGTGTAACTGCACGCTGCATGCGAGAGAAATTGTTCGAGTCTCTCTGTGCCGTACGACAATTCACACCGCGCGGTTGAGACGGCCTTGATACGAGATGATACATGCATCTGGCCGGATCCTTTGTGTAGGTAGGTAGCTTGAAATCTGCGCATATTACGAGGCACACTAGAATGTGTGACTATACCACTACGAACTCCGTCGTATCATCACATCATCACGCAACCTCGGAGTAGTACTTGTGTGTGAGATTGTGAGAAAAGGATGATGATGCGCATGTGGGATCTGACATTTGGCTGTCCAGCCAAGCAACACGGCTGCCCGAGATTTGAGGCTGGGATCCTTGCGGAGCAATCGACGAAGATTAAGCTCGCATACGTAGGTGGATCGTGTAACGAAGCGATAGATCCCTGTGAAAGAAAAATGAGAGACGGCATTCTTCTTCGTCTTCTACCGCGCGGATGATATACGAACATCCAGATTCTATATCATGAGCCGCAACGATAAAAGGGAAAAAAAAAAAGAAGAAGCCATCTACATTTCCCATGCAGCAAAAAGAAAACGCGCCCGAGGGGGGGCTCGAACCCCCAGCCTTGCGGTTAAAAGCCGCACGCTCTGGCCAATTGAGCTACCCGGGCCTAGTCCTTCGTTTGCTTCAAAATTGCACATTATATACCTCTGCGGATGGCGAGACCGAAGTGCAGGATATAACATCTACCCACGAAACGGGTTCTCTTTCGGAGCCTCCCAATAGAGACAACTGCTCTGTATATAAGAGACCTATTTCAAATTTCAGAGGGCTATTGGATCATGTCTATATATCTCGTTGACGTCTAGATTCGACAACACATAATAATGATGCCAGCCGCGAGCTACTTCACGAGCATCAGAACTCAACAGATGGAAGCTGCTCAAAATACATCACGAAAGATCAGTACAAACTTGGACATGGAAATTTTACTGAAGCACTTTTTGTCAGACAGGAGTTCTGTCGAAAACATTGACTGTGCTCCAAGTACATGTACTTCCATGACATACCGATGTGACGTCTCCCATGGATCAAATGGAAGGGGCTGAACGCCCTTGAGCGTCCCAAGGGTGCCAACCTTTCGACGCTCGTTCATGAGTTTGTTTATTGCCCACCTGGTTACTTGCGACTGGTGGTCATAATGGCAGCAGTATCTACTCAGCTAAGACGTGACCATTACATCTCGCAGGGCGACGCGCTCCAGGCTTCACAGCCTCCAGTACTGGGCGCGGCGTATAACACAAATACCTAAGCAAACAGATGCCGTAACCTTCAGACTCAGTATCGACCTCCTCGTGAAGCAAGAGTCGCTCTTATCCTTTGAGAGATTCAACCGTGGCCAGTTTGGCGTGCAAACGACAGGGAGACGAAC
This sequence comes from Trichoderma ghanense, assembly GCF_004382785.1. Classification (NCBI taxonomy): domain Eukaryota; kingdom Fungi; phylum Ascomycota; class Sordariomycetes; order Hypocreales; family Hypocreaceae; genus Trichoderma; species Trichoderma ghanense. The sequence goes on along the minus strand of NW_027395665.1, from coordinate 1,461,688 downwards.
TGGTTCTGGCCAATGGGCCTCTTGATTATACCTTTGAAGTGAGACTCCTCTGCTTCTGCTGTAAAGTTGGTGACTTCATCGGCGCCTCTGCATTTTTGTTTGTGGAAGGAACGTGAAGAAGAACCGTCGCTTCTCCTTGATTGACAAGCTACATGTACCGACCTGAAGCCATCTCATCTGCAGCCCCGAGTGCCACTGGTATCAAACTCAATAACGAACTCTTTCTGGTCGATCCCTTTGCTCAGAGCGTCTCGCCGTGAGCTTGCTGAATTGAAGTTTTGCATACGTCTCATAAGATAACGGTCGATATCCTCCATACTCTGTAGTAGACGGTCAACTTGGGGATGGTCCGATAAGCAGAGCGTTAGGTAGACGCAGGAGATTTGATCTGTGGCATGCATTTCATGTCTCTAGAATGGCACATGCCTTGCTCCACTTATTAACGTATATGAACGAGAGTCCTGGGGATTCATGTGGATGATCCCGAAGTGTATAATTGCATGCTTGCAGTATCAGGACCTGCTGATGAATCCCTCCTATTGCCCCTTTCCTTGGTCTCAAAGAGTATGACGCTTCATTGAGATACAGATTATCTCAAGGATACCTGACAAAGTAGAGAAGATACTTGGCTGGTTCCAATTTGATGGCCCAATCAGCAGCTCATCATATGAATGACACATAATACTATAGCTAGGGCTACTAACAGACTTCATCCTTCATGCTTGGCCACACAGCCACGGTGAGTCCGTTGGTAGGACGACTGAAGGGACTGACCGAATCACAAAGTCATGATACAATCCACAGTCGCAGCTTGTCCCCTTGTGTTGTCAACGCTGAGACCTTGGGCATGTCAACAAAGGCCCCGTCGTTCAGGCCATAGGACAACGTCTTCTTGACTCAGGGAACAAAATACCTGCGCCGGTAGGGGCATGTACATCCGAGTACATTGTCTCGTGGCAGGACACAGCCATGAAAACTACCATCTCCACGCCATCTGGGGTGTCGAAAGTCATTTAAGGAAACCCATAAGCAGAGACCGGTATGGACTCTTGCCAGGGGAATACTGGTGGTGACGGCACAGGCTGCAGTTAACTGAGACCCAGGCGGCGATACGGCATCGCCCGAAGGTACAGGCAGAATCCCCTGCCGGCCCCCTCTTAATAGATGGACACCTATATAAGTCTGCGCGTCTGAATCTCTGTTGGTTGAGGTGCCGCGATAGGTGACTAGTAACCTTGTCAGCATCGTCTAGCTGTGCTTTCGAGTACATCTAGGAACAAGGCGAAGCCAATTAACAGACCTATATTGAGGTACGCAAGAGCCGTGTTCTATAGCTACTGACGGATCAAACTAGTGTCCTGGCCCTGCGAATAAGCATAGTGCCGGAGCTCTCGCTGTTCAATTTCGACGCTCTCTTCAGTGTCCATCCGATAACCAGCTCCTGACCACTCTGGATATCGCTCGTCATCCACAAACCGAGAGCTAGGCCCGATCAACTGATCATACGGCATTATCTCTCGCCATTCGTAGAAGGAAGCATCTGGATCCCATGAGGCAACCGGGTCAGGTTGAAGGCCAAATGCCCTCGTTTCACGGGCTTCCAGGTCCATTACAAAACCAATGGCTGTCTCTACTGTGGTTTTGACGGCGTTTCCTCCGATGTAGCCATCAATCTTGTCGTCAATGGGTTCGAACGTGATTGGCTCACTAAGCCCATCTTCGACGCCAGTACGCACAAGGATGACGGAGATCCGGCCTATTGAGCTCGAATCTTCGCCATTCCAATCTGCGGGGTTGAGGACGAGAAGGAGGGCTTGGAAGAGTGGTTGAAGGACGTAATGCTGGTGGTCAACAACGGTGTTATTTCCTGCGGTTCCCGCGGCAATCTCTCTATCGTATTCTGTTCGACGCTCATTGATCTCTGCGCAGACAGCTCTGTTCAGGGACATGATGCTCTGCAATATGGCCGGCGACGGAGTGTCTGTGTCTCTGAGAGCGATGACTTTGGTAATGAAACGACCGTACTCGATCTCGCTTCGATAAGGCTTGAACCATCGACGATAGATGTAGTTGTTGAGTATACCCGCAAGCCGCCAATGACCCCTGAGGATATAGAGGGGGACTGACTTGTTGCAGATATCTTGGAATTGATAGCTCGGTATGCGAGGCAGAGGTTCGTCAATCGGAGGGTCGTAGGTACGCCAGGCACACATCCAAAACTGGTGACCGCGATGATCTGCTTCCAGGCGGGTGCGGAGATACCAGAGCTTCTCTTCTCTTGTGATGTCGTCGAAAGGACGATCGAAGCATCTGACCACTGACACTTGATGGTAGCTCAGCTCCATGACAGGCTACTGAGAGAGTGGATCGGACTGGTGTGTAGATATCACGATCGGAGTAGTTGAATGTATCTCAAGAGATGGATAAAAGAAGGGCAGAAGTGATGAGTGGCGGCAGAATGTTGAGAAGAAGCGAGGTTATGACTAGGTATATATAAGGTATCTTGATGAGTACCTTAGGTAGGTATGTATGCGAGTGAGTCTGTACGTGTATGTGTCCATGTTGCCAGCAGAAACTTTCTTGTACGTGGTGGCGTGTTATCCATGTCAGCCACCTTGAGTTCACTACCTAGGTATGGTCGAGTCCGTGTACAGCCGAAGTCTCAAGAGGAAGCGAAGATAGCTCCTACGCCGCTATCAGTCTTCTCACAGGATTTCCATCTACGGTATCGCGAGATAATTTTTGCTCAAGGTATGTCTAGAGTTTCGGTGGCGTCTTCCCCTGTTCAACCTGGAAAAGGCTTGAAAAATAGGGCTTAAGCTGAAACTCGTCTGCATTAACCACATATTGCGTATACATTTGTTGTTCAAGGGCGAATCATGGCCTACTGGCTTAGTGTTGGGAGAGGCTTTGATACGGCCCGATGTCGCTTGATGCCGCGAGCATGTTCAGCATGCCTACATCGCGGACCCTCTGCAGATGTACTCGACAGGAGGATTTGAGGCGCGTTGTGACGAGAAGACGGGGAAGAACCAGTTGGGCCACTCTGAAAGACGTTCAACTTGAGGGTCCCGGCCATCAAGGTTGACTTTGACGTCGGCGTCGGGAGTCGAAGAAACAAACGCGGCTTGACACCAAGAACTTGACATACCATCCCAAGCTTGCGGATGTGGCGCCTCATATGCGCCACCCGATTCCGCGTCGCTTCCGTAATCCGGCAGGCGGAAAAAAAGCGCCCCACTTCTCGGCGCTGCGTCTTTCATCAAAATTTCATGAGCCGCCAAATTTCTGTTTTGAGAGAAGAGCCAAACGACGGGAAAATCAGAAACCGTGAAGACTAATCCATCTCATTTGCTTATCCTCATTCTTCACAAAGCAACGAGGCTATTTACTGCCAAATTTATTGGCAAACAGGGTCAGAACTCTTGTCACCGCCGAAAGGGAAAAGATGCCTGGACGAACAAGAGCGCAGGAGGACGTCCCGTCTGCGGACGCCGATATGCACGATGTCCCGACGTCTGCTCAGGACGAAACCAACCAGGATGCGGAAATGAGGGAGGATGCCGAGGCCGAGGAGGAAGAAGAGGAGGAGATCGAGCCTCAGCGAGTGCGAATCGTAAGGCCGGAATTTCTCACCATGAGAGCAGAGGAATTCTTGATGCGCTAACGGAGATGTGACAGCTCCCTGGTTCAACGGACACGGCGGCATCGTTTGAGTTTACTGACGAAGGCCACACGCTGGGGAATGCCCTGAGATATGTCATCATGAAAAAGTACGTTTGCGATCCGTGGGCCTTGTGGAAGGTCGAGACTAATGCTCGTTCAGCCCTGATGTCGAGTTTTGCGCCTACTCAATTCCTCATCCCTCTGAGCCCAAGATGAACATTAGAATACAGACATACGGTAAGACTAGCCTTTGATGAATGATGAGTCCGTGTTAGTGCTAACACTCCTGCCTGCAGACGGTACGGCCGTCAATGCCCTTAAGAAGGGCCTGAGCGACCTCCAGGACGTGTGCGACGTGGTCGCCGAGGAGTTTTGGACAAAGAGGCAGCAGTTCAACTCAGAGCAGGGCATTGACCGATGATTAAGGCAATGACGGGGAGAAGCGGTAATGGATGGAAAACTGGGCTGCTATGCAAGAGAAAAAAAATGGGTATATCACATGCATAGGACGGTCACTTGTATATGGGGGCATTGTACGATTTCATGGCGTTTGGCAGGGTCTGGCACAAAAAAAAGATTCTTTTACACAGAGATATATTTACAAAACTGATATTTTTCTTGCATTTGTCCTTTCTAATTTCGGCCCTATTAGAAGATTCGTTAGCCCTCCATATGTCGGCCTGTGCCCATGCTGCTTTGCAAGCTCACCTCTAAGAAGCCAGACATGAAGTTGGACGGAAGTCTCTTGTCTCCTCTAAAGTTGTCGCTGAAATAAGACATGATGTGCGTCTGCTGCTTCCAGAAGTTCATAGTCTCCTGTATTGAAACCCCGCGATTAGCATGTCGTCCTTCTTTCTACCCCGTACAAGCAGGAAGCACGGGTTCTCTTCCGAGGCGGCCGTTTCGTACCTGGTATTCTGCGTGGGACTTGAAGAGAAGGACGTCGACGACGGGCAGCTGGTTCGTGAATCGGTGTCGCTCAAACTCCTGTCGGATCCGCGTCCGCAGGGCAGAGACGGGTAGAGGGACATTGTACATGGTCTGGATCTCCGGCGCCTGCGTTTTCGCTCCATCAGATTTCGTTCCCCAACGTATAGCACGCCCGAGTTTTCAACAGGCACTGTTCGGAAATCCATATCGCAACTGATATATGGCCTCGTGGGGGTAGATCGTGGGACGTACAGCTCGGATCCATTCGCGGTAGGAAGAAAGGACTCGACGCTTCGCATCCGACCAGCTGGTCGCTGTTCGACACGTTAGCTTTGCCAGACGTTTGGAGACCAGATGCAAGACTCACACTGCGCCGTCTTCTTGGCGAATTGGGTCGGCGTAACGGCCATGGCGGGCGGTGGTTTGCTTTGTCGGCGCAGGGAAATGCGATGCCGTGACGTTGAAGCTGGTCCCCCCAATTGAAGCCATGCCCACCTGCAAGTCTGGATGCTTCACGTGACGAGGTGCCATTGGACTTCTTGGGATGCGCCACATCGGTACGGAGGTACTTGAGCATTTGCCCCTCGGCTGTGGCTTAGCTCAGCCTTGTCGACGCGCTTCTGGAACCTCGCCCAAGCTTATTCCTACCTACCGTCACGAGTGATTGGAAATCTCGAATTCAGTCAGATCTTGAACAAAACCAACTCTCTCTGCTGCCATTCTTCCCCTCGTACTCCCTTCACTCCCTTTTCTCCCTATTTTCATACAAAATGCCGGCCATCAGGCATTCCTCAAAACGAAAGCCCCCGCCAGAGGGCTTCAGCGACATCGAAGATGACCTCCTGGTCTTTGCGAACAAGATGAAGGACGCGCAGAACAAGCCCCCGCCACCCGGCCCGAAGCACATGGCGCAGTGGGAGATCTTCCAGATTGCGCATCAGCGGAGTCGCTACGTATACGATCTCTACTACGAGAAGGAGGCCATCAGCAAGCAGCTGTACGAGTGGCTGCTGAAGAATGGGTATGCCGATGCGATGCTCATTGCGAAGTGGAAGAAGCAGGGCTACGAGAAGGTATGTTGCTGCCCCTTTGCGTCACCGGTACCATTTTCATGTGTGTATGGCATCGTGCTAACAGTTTGAATAGCTTTGCTGCTTGCGCTGCGTACAGACGAAAGAAACAAACTTCAACAGCACGTGTATCTGCCGAGTTCCGAGAGCTCAGCTGAAAGAGGACGGCGATATGCAGTGCGTTAGTTGCGGCTGCAGAGGTTGTGCATCCAGCGACTAAGAAGAGACGATGACGATTTGGATTCAAAAGACTTTCAGCAAACATTGAACAGGCGTTAGGGCGTTGTGGATCAGGAATGCGATCAAGTTACTCCAAGCACGGAGGGGAAGAGAGAGGGAAAAGGTATAACTATGGCTTGTTGTTGGGAACGAAGAGGTAGATATCCTGAATCTTAGCTGAACAATACTCTTTCTAATAGCATGCTGATCATTTTCCCGCAATCTCCAGTTGAACTCCAATGTGATTCACTCTCCGCCTCACCTCTTCGAAAATCCTGGCCGGCCCCGACCAAAGCGGATGCTCGTAGGGACAAACTGTAGAGCCGACATGGCCCCTGTCAGATCTGCCATGTCAGTGTCGACTGATTTCTCCGGCTTTGCTTTGCTTTTATCCGCCTGTGTTGTGGTTGAAGACAGAGGGGCCTGGGACTTGTTGTCGGAGTTGGGCGCCCCCTTTTCTAGCGTGTTCGCACGACGACGAAGCTCCTTGGCCTGCGCTTGGGAGCCAGCTGAAGACCTGCGCCGATGGCCATTCTCGATGAGGAGCGAGCGCTTGCCGTCAATGCCTTCCTTCGTGACGGCAAAGAAGAAGTTCTTGGGGTACATGTGCTTGTCGATCAGATGAAGCCGCCTCTTCTGCGGAGTCATGCACTTGCGCTCGCACCCCTCAACAAAGCAAGAATACTGAAACATGTTAGAGCAACTCTATACCCACGGCAATAGTCAGAGAGAATGAAGCAACTTGCTTACCGTGTGCTCGCCCTTCTCCCTGGCAACCTTTGCCAAGGGATCATGGCATTCTTCGATGTGTATACCGAGAAGGTGGTCTGTGGGGAAGTTCTTGCGGCACTCGATACATCTGTTTGTGTGGAACATGTGATAGTGAGCCTCGTAGTCGCCGTAATACCGGAACCCCAGCGCTTCCTTGTGAGGGGGCAGTGAGCATCTCATTACGATTTCGCCGTCGTCGTCTTCGACGTCTGAGTCGAGGCCGGCGATTTTCGAGACCGGGTGACGGTCAGCGTCAGCGGTTGCGAGATGATGAGAGTCCTCGGCTTGAGGATCGAGTTCTAGATGCTCCTCCGGCTCTCGTGAGCGCTTCATCTTTTGTAAATGCACGGTGAGTCTTTGTGGGGCAAGATGTGTATTACTTTTGATGCGGACCAGCGGTTTTTCGTGATGAGGGCGTGACGGTGAGGGGGGAGGGGATGCGGATAGATGCAGATACAGGCAGACGGGAGGTTCAAGGTCGAGGAAGAAAGCAGACTTAAGGGCTACAGATCAAAGTAACATAGAATAAGCAGAACAAAAGCTCGCTGAAGGTGAATCCGATTCGTGGCGCTGGTTCCGGGGGTGATACTGAGGTGTCGTGAGTTGAGAATAAGATGGAATTCGGACGATGCACTTTAGAATGACGCCCGAATCGACGGTTGAGATGGTGGAATAAGGCCTGGAGGGATATCGGCCGGGGTTCTGCCCCGCCTCGCGTCTCCAGGTACTGGAAGCTCTGATACTTTGGGGCTTGATTCCAGTACTTGAGTAGTACCTCTGTACTGTAGGTGCATGCGCAGATCCAATCTGTAGCACTCGAGTTTGGGCTGTGATTCATTGATCCTTGCAAGTGAGGTCATTGCCCCGACAATACATGGGCAGTTTGTAAGGCTGTTGGATTTACATTCTCAAGCACACTGAATCTGCCTAGATCAATGTTCTTCAGAAGCGCCGGTTCGTGCAAATTAACCTTCAAGGCTCGTGAACAGCCACAGCATAATACCTGATTATGCGAACATACCTCACACAGTGGTGGTGACGAGCTCCGCACCGAAGAGGGCTTGAACACGCCATCACAGAACCGTAAACACCAACCAACAAAGCACCCATTGGCTACTGCTACCGCTGTCATTGCTCTTCTGTTTTCTAATCCAACACAACTCAATCTTTCTTTGTATAAGTAAGAGCAGTTCGCTCACTTCTGGCGTTTTCTCGCCCTTGCAAGCACCTTGTTGTCCTGGCATGGTTTTTGTTCCTCGCCCAACAATAATAAGAGGGAGCAGCCGAAGAAAGCCCAGCGCGTCCACTGCAGCTGTACTTGACTAACCTTGAGGGGTTCAGTTCACAAGCCGCTCACTTTGTTATCGCCATTCTCTCATTCCAAAAAAAAAAAAAAAAAAATCACATCCCGGACCCTTTCGTCGCAAAAAGCGCCCCTCTCACGACCCGACCTCGCCGGAGCTGGTCAGCAGACGAAAAGCCCATTGTCATTGTGTTCGCCTTCTTGGCCTCTCGAGCCCACCTTCACCAATGTTTTCTCTCCCAGCTGCTTGCCCGATTTCCGCCAGCCGAGTCCGGTACCAGCTCTCCCGATCCGACGCGGCCTCGAGTTATGGACTGTCTGGACCTTTGCGATCTGGATTCCCGAGAGCATGAGACGGCTGCGTAGCTGAAGAGATCTACCTTGCCTTATACTAGACCCCGACGACCGTCGTACCGCCGTCGGACAACCGCAATTCACCACCATCCGCCGAAATCCGGGGCACAGCGAGCCCGTCCGCGACATGGCCTCTTCCGCCCCTCCAGCGGCCATTTCTTGGCGGTAGGTGCCCTCTACGCCTTCCGCGATGGCTGCGCAAGCCTTCGAGAGGAATGGTGGCGTCCTGCCTCTGTTGCCTCTGACTTGACTGCGGCGCATCTTCTGAGGAGAGCTCCTTTGGCCGGAAAATGGTACTGACGCTGTCGCAATAGTAACGCCCAGAAGCTACGCAAGCTCCTCGTAAGAGACATTGGGAAGCTCACGCCCGGCAATGTTTCCGGCGTCGATATTTCCAAGTTCGAAGCAATAGACAGCAATTTGGACAAGTAGGCGGACCGACTCTTGAGGCTTGGGATTGGGATTGGTATCGGCTAACGCGCCCGCTCTCTTTGCAGGTTCCGTCTTGCCTGCGTATCCACCATCTTCCACGATCTCGAGTACGCCCTCTCTCAGAACGCCGAGGAGCATCTATGGTCCATGCACACCTCGGTCAACACCGAGTATCGGCGCATTCTGGGCCGCCTCAAGCAGTCCTCCCACGCGGTCGAGAAGCGCAAGGTCGAAAAGATGTACCACAACTTCCTGCGCATCGCCGCCAACTTCTACAAGGGCTATCTCCAGCGCATGTGCGCGTACTACGATATTCCCGAGCTCAAACGGGTCGCGCAAGGAATGGAGCTCGACCAAATGGGTGCCAAAGCCAATGTGAGCCCGGTATCGGATGAGCTGCAGCGCAAGGTCTTGCACTCTTGCCATCTGAATCTTATTCACCTGGGGGACCTGACTCGCTACCGGATCCAGGCACGACACAAGAGCTCCGACTATGAAGGGGCCTTGGTATACTACGGCTTGGCTCACCACATCCAGCCCCAATCCGGCTTCGCTTTTCACCAAACGGGCATCATTCATCTCGAGCAGGGGAACCATCTTGACGTTGTCTACAACTTTTACCGAGCCCTGGCCGTGCAAACTCCCCACCCCAACGCCCAGCTCAACTTGGAAACCGAGTTCAAGACGGTGCTGGCCCCCAATGGATCTAGGGCTCGACACAATCCCTCGGTTCCGGAAGCCCATTTCACCATGTGGTTTGTGAAGCTGCATGCCTACTTCTACAGAGGAGAAGTTTTCCATCAGCAGGCCGAGTTGGAAGGCGAAGTGATGCACCGGCTGGAAATGGCTTGTCGAAATCCCGCTTCTCTCGGCATCCTCCTCAAGATGGCAATGGTCAACATGCTGGCGCACAATATAGCCACAGCTCAGTCCACTGGTACGTGATAGCACCTTTCTAGGAGCAAGAGTTTACTGACAGACGGTGAACAGAGAAGCAGGCGGAGACCTCCATGCGTTTCTATCACTTCACGGTCCGCTTCAATGCGATTTTTCTTTCCACATTGTGCAAAGTCCTTGAAGCCGAGCTTCGCGAGGCTGTTTCCAGCGCCAAGGGCCTTGATCAGGAGCCGGATGCCACCGAGGCTGCCCGAGAACAGACGACCCCTGTCGTCGAAGCCCTTCTCCCCGTCTTGCGCGTGTATAGCATGTGGCTCGTGGCCCGCCGTGACGAGATCTCGGCCCTGGCAGATGCGTTTGGGGCGGCGATTCCCGGAATGATTCAGAATCTGGGCAAGGTCTTGAGCTTGCTCTGCGCCGAGTTCTACAACCTTGACAACTCAAAGTCTTGCCCCTACTTGCTTCCGGAGGACATCTTGATCTATGGTTTCCAACCACTTGACGAAAACCATCTTCCTGAATACTGTCGAGCCTACTGCGGCGACGACGGTGCCCGCAAGCCTTCCTCTCAGGCTCTCGAGGGTTGCCCCTCCCCGTTGATTGAAAGAACCGGAAGAATCCTCGACATCATCCGTTGCGCGTATTTCTTGGCTAACCAAGCCTCTTTCCCCTTGATCTATAAAGATTCTCAAGAAGAGGGGACTCTTTTGGTTTTTGAGTACCGGCCCGCTGCCGAGCAGCCACAGGTTCAAGTCAGCGAGGCACAGGATATCGCAAATACCACTCCGTCGGTTGGCGTCCTGCCGGCTGCAGATGAGAGAGAGACGACCCAGCCCGCGCTAAACACCTACGATGGAGCAACGGCGGTTGCGGCGCCGTACTCTGAAGAAAAACAGCGGGAGGCAAGCCGGCGCCTGCTGAATACTTCTGACGACATCTATGAGGACTCTGAAGTGATGGACCGAGCTACCGAAACGGTGCTCGACATGGTGGTGCCCTTCTTGCGACCCCCGACGGCAATGGAACTCGATCGCTCACCGAAGCAAACACCATCCGCAAACGACGCGGCTGGCTCATTGAAGCCCCAGCCGAGCCCTACCTCGTCCATCGCATCACCCAGATACGAGTCTCTTCCATGGTCTTGGTTTGGCACCCCCAATCCGCATGCCACTCGGGATTCCCCGCTGCCTGTGAGCCGAGACACGCCAAACAATCACTATCACGCAACGCCCTCTCCCAATGCGTCTGCAGCAGAAAGCGCACCCCTTGATGACCCCTTTTCTACGCCAGGCCGCGATGTGTGGGAACGCATTTCGCGGAGCGTGGTCAATGGCGTCGGCAGCCCTGCAGGCACAGCTGCTCGATCCCTTCATCAAGAGCAGCTACTGCAGGCCTTGAATGGGAGCGCGAGCACTCCGCGGACCTCATCCTTCAGTCGCTGGTCGCAGAACCCGGGCTCACTGCCGCCCGGGTTGGCCGTGCACGAGTTGCAGAACTTGGGTGCAATGCCGGTCTCATCAGGCAACTCTGCGTTCTCACACCCAAGCAGCCTCTACCGGGGCACTCCGCCAAGCGGCTTGCAGTATAACGCACAGCCTCCCGTGGATGCCTTGGCCATTCTCCGAAGCCGTCTAGTTCTTGAGGGCCGGGCATACAATGATGTTTTTCAAATCGACCAGACGACGTCAGATTACAACAAGGCCGTCATGCGATCGGCATATCATGATTCCAGGTAGATGAAGGGTTCACAATGATCTTCTACAGGAAAGTGAACAAGCCTCTTGGCTGAGGTGGTGTCTTTGTCTGACGGAGGGCGACGCGACGCGACGTCAAGCAAGGCGTGTTGTTGAAGCCTTGCATTTACGAAGAATGAACAGCGGTCTTTTACAAAGTTGCCGCAGCCTGATACCGAGGATACGATTCGAAATTCGAGATGCTTAGTTCGGCAGCGCAATGGACTTTGCAGCACCAATCCGGAAGCGGCAATGTTGTTATTTTCACTTTTTTTTCCCGCCTCTGATGGAATACTCTTTTAATTCAGCTGTTTCGCTCAACTGGAAGAAGAAATGGTTTGAGTGATGAGATAAGATGAGAAGAATCGACTTAAGAGGGGGTCGGTCGACGGAGTCGCCTTCATTCTCACTCCAGAAAGAAACCGAAGTTCATGACAGGCAAATTTGGTCTATCATTCATCATAAACTGATTTTCGAAAATCATGAGGCATGAAAACCGCAAAGAATGATTGCGTATCGTGGAGGATACCGAATCGCTATGCAAAGCGAGCCACTGCTTCTGGGCTCTCTACCCTAGGTATTGATGCAAAACGCCGTTGTTGAAACCCTTTTTTTTCCTCCCGTTTTATTCCCTCAACGCCAATTTCCTTTCCGTGCCAACCGGGGACATGGAAGACAAGAGCAATGTGCTATCTCTGGCACCTTAAGAGGAGGCCGAGTATGTCTGCTTGGGGAAGGGGTATCTGAGAAAAGATACGTTAGCTTGGGTGGGCTTGACACGGATGAAGCGGCTGCTGAGAGAGGATGATTCATGATGAGACAACAATGAAGAGACAAAGAGAAAAAAAGAAAAAAGAAAAACTTACGAAGGACCAAGCTCCTGGATGCTCAGCTTGGCCAGCCACTGGCCCTTGTCGATGGATGTCTCCAGAGAGTCGCCCTGGACGATACCGGCGACCAGGCCACCGGCAAAGGCATCACCGGCGCCGTTGGTGTCGTTGATGAGGGCAGGGTCCAAGGGGTGGACAGGGAAGACCTTGACCTCGTCCTCGCCCTGGACGGCGACCAAGGTGGGCTCGGTGCCCTGGGTGATGATGGCAACACGCTTGCGCTGGGTGTTGATCTTGGGCAGGTTGGCCAGGACCTTGACGACGTCCTTGGGCTCCTTGGAAGGAAGGTTGTGAGCCTCGGCGTAGGCGGCGGCCTCGGCCTCGTTGCCGATGATGTAGTCCCAGTAGGGGGCGCTGGCGTCGACGACGTCCTTGAAGAACTGGGGGATGAAGGGCGCGGAGAGAGAGACGACGAAGACCTTGTTCTTCTCGGCGGCCTCCTTGGCGAGCTCCATGATGGCGGGAGGGCAGACTGCGATTCAGTTCGGGTCAGTCAGCTTTTCCTTTGCGGATTGGCCCCTCTCCCCTTATGACATGATGTGATGGGACAGCCATAGTAGGTAGATGTAATTGAGAGATTGCTTTGCAAATGCGCTTCGTGCTTCTCGACGTAAGCTGATGCTGCGGGTTACTTACCGGTGAAGTGGTAGCCTCCGACGTAGAAGACCTCGGCATTCTCGACGAGGGACCAGATCTCGGGCTTCTTCAGGTGGTCCAGGTCATAGTGGTTGGCGGCGCCCAGGTCGGTGCAGAGGCTGCGGTTGTGTCCGGTGATGACGACGCCGCAGCGGCCGGTGGGCTGCTTGTCGTCGACGCGGTACTCGACGCGGAGACCGGCGGCCTTGACGGCGTCACGCAGGATGGCGGCGTACTTGTCGTCGCCGACGCCGCCAAAGTAGACGACGCTGTTAGCGGGCAGGAGGTACTGGGCGCCGCGGGCAGTGTTCTGGGCGGCGCCGCCGGCGATGAGCTTTGCGTCGTAGTTGTTGAGGAGGTCCTCGTAGATGCCGAGCTGGTGGGATTCGGCGAGGACGGCGTCGTTTGCCTTGAGGGAGTATTTGTCGAGGAGGGCCTGGTCGCCGACGGCTTGGATGTCTGTTTGTTATACTGTTAGTGGTACTGCTTCGTGGACACCTGAGAGGAAAGGACATGGGGAGATGACGAGGGGACAGAGTATGCTTGTCCGTCTTCCTTTTTGGGGGAGGGGGCAATACCGAGGAGGGGGTTCTCCAGGCAGATGAGGGCGTATTCCTTGGTGGGAGCCATTGTGATTGATGGGATGGTTCGACGGGGTCTTGGTTTACTTGGATTCGTTCAATTCGAATGAGACACGAATGACTCGGAGGTTATGGAGGAGAGGAGAGGGAATTGAGAGGAGGAGGAAGAGTGGAAGTGGAAGACTGGGCTCTTTCTGGAGGGGCTTCGTCGCAAGTAATAATTTAGCGGGATGTCGTTTTTTTTCCCCCTGCGCCGGGGCCTCTTTGTGTTTCGGAGGAGCTTGTTGTACCAGGTACCTCAAATTGGTGGGGGGTTTTGGTTGGATGAGATGAACTGCGGCCCAGCGTGCAGGTTCCAATGTGCTCCGAAGGGTGTTGCAGACATCAAGGTAGATAGTAGATAGAAGTCTCGAGGATATATGTGAGCTACAATGCTGGGAGCTGGCTGTTACATAGTGGCTTGATGTGCGTGTGGGCTTTGCAGAGACGAGCTGTTGATGTGTCTTTATACTCGTACAGATGCTCCCGTCAACAGCTCGATGGTATCTTCAAGTTCGTTCTACAAGTCCGATCCCCACAAGGATTAGATCCCAATCCCCTCTTATACGTGCATGCACACTCCTTCCGGGTTACGCTGCTGAATGCACGTAAGAATGTCAGCCTTTGCAGGAAGAGGGATTTGGAAATCGTCCATGCGGCCCCGGACTTATTATCTCTCCTCTTCCCCTGCTATTCCCTGGCGGGCAGGTAATTTGTGTCCGATTGTTTGCCGGCGGCCGGAGTTGTGTGGCTTTTTGTTTAGGTTAGCTGTGTGCCTGTAGGCTGATAGTATGCGATGGGATACTCGGTTTCGTGCAATTGACAACGTACCTTGTAAATCTTCATGCATTGTCCCTTCTTGATTGGCTCGAACAGCAATGAATGAGGTTCTGAGACGTCCTGGGTAGGCGATGGCGGATGGCAGAGAAAGACTGCACGTCGGTGTGTTGACTTGGGGCCGGATTGCACATGTAACATGTACGGAGCACCTGCAGCTGGCTAAGCCCCGAGCTCGAAAAGTCGCCGATAGACCAAATCCGGAACGAGGGTGAAATCAAGAACTTGAGCCTACCGATATTGACAGTACTTGGATATAAACATGCCATGCTCAAAGTTGAAAACGCATGCACATTAATCAGTGTTATTACATGGATATCTAGCTTGGTGTATATATAACCATCACCGCCGGCTCGGTCACGTCCAGAGAGTGCAAGGGAAATTGGCTCGTCTTTTGTTCTTTTATTTGCAACGAAATGTCATAATAGTACTTGCCAGAGGAGCCATGCCAAGTTCCATTCCTGACCGGCACCATCCATAGTAAGAAAGCCACTGTAACACCATCCCAATGAGACCATGAATTTTAGCCACCTTACTCCTTCGTCTTCTGAGTACCACGGAGCAGACCCGTCCTTCTGGCGGCAATAAGACCGGCCTTCTGTCCCTGCACGGCATACCGTGAGATGGTAGAGGCCTTACCAATGTGCTGGTGGTTACCACCACCGTGAGGGTGGTCCACGGGGTTCATGGCAACACCACGAGTCTTGGGCCAGCAGTTGCGCTTGACAGCGAACTTGTGCTTGGCACGAGAAGCCTCTGTGCGATTCGTTAGCAATCCGATTTTCCCCCATTCTTCTTCTTTCCATCTCCTCCAAACAAGAAAAATTCCGGGGTTCACATACTCAACAGAGGCTTGTCAGTTCGGCCACCACCGGCAACGATGCCGATCATTCCTCGGGATCGGGAGTGGACGACCTTCTTGGCGCCAGAGGGCAGCTTGATACGGGTCTTGCCCTCGTCGGGGTTGTGGCCGACAATGGTGATGTAGCCACCAGAGTTGCGGCCCAGAGTGCCACGGTCGCCAATCTTCTCCTCGACGTTGGAGACAACGGTACCCTCGGGCATCTCACCGACGGGCAGGACGTTGCCGACGGTCAGAGCAGCGCGCTTGCCGGCGTAGATGAACTGGCCGGTGTACATGCCCTCGTTGGCGATGAAGGTCTCGGTGACCTGCTTGTACTTGTAGGGGTGGCGGAACTGGACCTTGGCGAGAGGAGCACCACGACCTATACGCACGCAAACAAGCAATTCCCTCGTTAGCTACACCTTCGACCCATGGATTCCCAATCTCTCTCTCGTCGGTTCCTCCAGCTTTCTTTCGTTCGGGAAGTGGACTGACCAGGGTCGTGGATGATGTCCTTCACGATACCGCGGACGTAGCCATGGCGCTCGGCGTAATCGAGGGTGCGGAACTTGGCCGGGGCCTTGTTCAGGCGCGTGTTGGCCGCTGTTGTGACACATGGTTAGAGATCTCGAGTCTCTCGAGACGCAAAACTTTTGATTCCATGTCGAATGACTGCTTCTCGGGAGCCGGCTACTCACTGAAGATGGAGCCACGGCCCTTTCTCTGGTTGCGAATAACACGACCCATTGTGAATCTCGGGGTAGCTGCGAGGAAGGGAGTTGATGTCAGTGCTGGGCCGCCGGCAGCGCGAGAAGTTTGGGAGGCTTTACCTGAGTCCGGCCGCTTGGTGTTTTGACAAAGAGGCGCTCGCTTGGGCCGGCTTTCGATAATTTTTTGTGTGCGGGACCCTCTGCCACACAAGAGGAACCCTGACCACGTGACTGAACTTTTCCGGGCCGCGCATTGGCCAGCGCTGGACAATCTGGGTGGGTCACGACATTCTCCAAGGCTCTCAAGCGGCCGACAAAATAAGCGGGACGACAAATGACATGCAAGGCATTCAAAACGACACGGCAAAGTACAGAATTCATACCTACCTTGTGCCTCAGTGGCTGGAGAGAGAAGCTCAAGCTTTTGTACTCAGCATCTCTGAAGTTTATTGAACCACATCTCATCCTGTCCTTTTCCTAGAGGGACTCCCGTTTGCAACATTCCAACTCCAGGTCATACAGTACAACAGGACTTACAGATATATCCTTGAGGTTCTTTGCCAACGAGTACAGATACTGTACCTGGATATCTCACAACCATCTCCTTCGCGTCTCGCTTATTTTGTCGACGGCTTCTGAAGGACAGGGGCATCAAAACCCCCACATTTTCTGCTCCGTACTTCATCCATGAGCAAAGACCTCTCAATTGACGTGCCGTGAGATGGAGCGTCTCTGAACCCATGAGGCGCGCGTCGCCCTGCGCGGAAACTACCGCGGAACCATCATGTTGCTAAGCATTCGTCACTGTGTGCATCCAATGCGCGAAGTCTGTTCTCATGCTAACTTGGACTTATATTGACTTGCTCTCCTGTTATGCTCTCACTATCATGCATCTACGTATGCTATATCGAAGGGCGAATCCAACGCTGCACGTCAGTTTTCGACCGTTGCTCAGGAAGTACTCTTTTCCTTGATGGGTGCGCTCTCCTGGCAACTTCACCGGAAAGCGTCTGTTCAGCGGCCTTGCTCTAATTCGGCCTTGACACACGTGGTGCAGCGTCTTCCAAGGGTGCGGGGAGACTCGTAAAACCAAGATGGATGCAAATGACGGGACCCTGAGCCATGGGGTTCGGCGCATAATCGTCTTTGGCTGGATTTTATGAGATGGGCAATGGTCTGAGATTGGACAGGCTCTCCCCGGCTGGCCCAAGCTCTGCCTGCTGAGCTCTGCCTACTTTGGCCGTGGCCGTCAGTCTGCGAGGAATCGACACGAGACGGGAATCTGTGGCATGCGCGGGCAATGATTATGCCGAAATACGGCCTGGGCGTCAAAGACAGATGAACATAGCTAGACCTTTAAGAATGGATATTGAGCCGAGAGCTGCCTCTTGTCTGTAGCACCGCCGTCGAGACTGCAATTGTTTGGTTCGGTGACTGGCGACTACCACTTGATAATCGCCCGTGGCCTATCAGAGGTGATCTGTAGCTGCTACCTTAGTGCATCCACATTGTCTCTGAGCAAACGACGGGCCTCTTCCACCTCCCTCCTTCATCCACACAGCACCGCCATCGCAACGACCCGAGCCTCAGCGCCATGGCTGCCGCAGACGACGATTCCTCCGATCTCTCGTCTCTCTCGTCCCTGTCGCCCGTCCCCTCCGATGCCGAGCTGGACGACCTGAGCGACGACGCGCCGACCGGAGCCAAGTCGGGGATCCTAAAGTTCTTCTCCAAGCTATCAGAGCAGCCGCCAAAGGAGCCCTCGCCGCCGCCGCGCAAGCGATCGCCCTCACCACCTCACGAATATGTCCTGGCCGACAACCCCGATATTGCCGTGCGTTTTTCCTGTCTCGCCAATCCCGTTGTTCCTCGACGTTCAATGCACGCCGCTTGTGCGTGGCGACGGGGCGCGTTCACAGTGTCGAGCGACGCGAAATTTCGCGTGCAGACGTCATAAGGCTCAACTAACAGGCTTACTGCAGTTTCTGGTGATGTTTCGAAGCCGCTTCAGCGACGCATTCCCCAAGTCGCTCGCCCACTTCGGACCGCAGGAATTGGAACGAGACGTTGTCGAGCCCATCCCCGGCGATCGAGTCGAACATTTCCTATGCGCCGTCCTCGGACTCCTCCTAAACCGGAAGCAGGATGTCAAGTAATGATTTGCCCCTTTCATCCCATCCCAGCATCGCGTGCGCTTGGGCTAATCGTGTCTCCTTTCTCTCTTGTTTTTTCCCTTCAGACCAGGTCACTACGGCAGGGCGTTGGAGGACGCCGTCGCATCTCACAAGAACCAATGGCCCCGTTCATGGGAGGACAAGAACCCACTGGCTGGTGGCGCAACCTTTGCCTCTTTGAACCCTACCGAAAGGGTGCGTATGCTCTTGATCGGCGACTCTCTTCTTCTTTTTTTTTTCTAATAAGAGAAAATCACACGAAATCACAAACGGCTGACATGTCACTCGAATAGCTGAATCTTTTGCGCCACCTCGTTCTCTGGGCCATGTCTTCGTCGGAAACCCTCAAGGGCTTAATCAACCAGTCGTACAAACAGAACCGCCACGAGGACGACATCAATCAACCGCGTGCAGTTCAACCATGGGGATCCGATGGAGACAAGCGCCGGTACTTTTTGGTCGAGGGACAAGATGATACCGCTTTCCGTGTGTATCGCGAGAGCAATCCTGCGGGCACCAACCGCACTTGGTGGAGCGTTGCCGGGAGCATTGACGAGCTCAAGGCGCTGGCTGAGAAGCTTGAGACCAAGGACGGAGGCCCCAAGGCCAAGAAGCTCAGCCATAAAATTCTCCAGGCCATCCCGCGATTCGAAGCAGGAGAAGAGGTAGCCCTTGCCTATCAGACGCATGCGCCTCTTTGCAATATGAGCTGACAAAAGCGTAGAAACGAAAGCGACGAGAATATCGGCAGATGCGCAAGGAACAGTTCAAGCGCCCGGAGCCTGGATTCTCATTATACGAAGGCCGTACTCGCGGCAAGCGGATGAAGTACACGTACTCCGACGACGAAGACATGTTTTCGGATTCCACTGGCTATAGGCGCTCAGCTCGCAACACTGGAACCACCACGCCAGCGGAGACGGGGCCCGTCACTACATCAAGCGGTCGCACTGTTCGAGCTCCTCCCCGGCTCAACGTGACCACAGGGGAGGACCTTCCAAATGATACCCAAGGAGAGACTGGCGAGGCTGCTGCAGAGAACCCTACTGGCCGGCCGCGCAGAGCAGCAGCGGCGAATGCTGGAGCGAACGGCTCCGCGAACACAGACGACGAGGAAAGCGAGGCAGAGTTTGGGGACGATGAAGGGGATGTCGAGGCTCAAATTCCAGAAGAGTCGGAGGACGAAGACGAATTCAAGGATGAAGCCATGGACGAGGACGACTTGGAGGTGGCGCCTCAGACACTGGTCGTGAAGCTCTCGGTGACTCCGCCCAAACTGAAGGGAGTCCTCACGCCGAGTGAACAAGCGGCGAATTTACTTCCCGCCAGTAAAGAAGAGAACTTGAAGGATGCACCAACCGGCCCGCCGGATACACCTACACCCAAGCAGCAACCCTTTGACACGGCGGCGACTGTATCTCCGCCTAGCGTGAAGACTTCTGAAAGGCCAACCACGCCACAGCCTACCGACCAACAAGCTGGAGACCAGTCGACTGTGCCCTCTGTCGCGCCAGCGACTTCTTTGGCATTTAGAGGGAGCCCTGAAAAGCAACCGGCACAACTGGTACCTGAGGCTGTCAAGATCACCAGCCAGGAATAAGACTTGATGGCTCGGCCCAACCACTTTCTGTTTCATCTTGGGAGTTATGGTTCAATCAAGCGGCGGACGGTCCGATACAATTTCTTTTTAAGTGTACCATCAGTTGAATGTTAGGGATCTAGACAAGGGGACATGAAAATCAGGAAGAATACGTCTCTCTTACAAAAGCTCGGAGAGGGCTTTCGATGCCATCTCAGACGCGGTCACGGATGTTGTTATTCTTTTCAGGTGTGGAAAATGAGGGTGGAGTCGAGGCGAAACATGCTCTCACCCATATGATGATAGACCAAAAAAGGACTGCGTATTCGCATAGTCGACGAGACGATAATAATACATGCTAATGAACAAAGTTTCTGTGTTGCTGTCAAGCTACTGCCATGCTTGTCTACCTACGTCTCTTGACGTTGGGATTGTTGGGCAGTTTCCAGTTGTTCACACCATACCACCACCTCCTCAAGCGAGCACCTATTGAGCCGCCGTGCACTCTGGCATTCTTGTTCCAATGATGCCACCCAACCAATGCCAAGTTCAGCAAGACGCCCTGCGCCAAGGGCATCAATACCTGTTGTGATCACCCGCGTCAGCATTATCAGCCTCTCTGAGTCATTTGGAGCCCTTGTCCGAGAGGAGGTAGACCAACCTGGTCCCTAACGGTAATGAGCAATACCTTCCACCAGGTATCTGCCGAGGCGATGCTGTGGAGATAGCTCTGCTCGAAGCGCAGGTCCGGCAGGGGAGGCAGGTGGTAGTGCTTCTTGGGGGGCCGCAGGACGCTGTACGGGATGTCGTCGTCATCTTCGGAGACGTCGACGTCGCTGCGCCGAGCGCTGTGGAGGTCGACCAGATGGCGCCTGTCTGCGGCGGTGGACGGCGCAACGTCCTGTCGCGGGTCGGGGTGTCTTCTGATGTGGCCGGCCTGGATGGTGCTGCCGAGCTCGGTGGGGAGGGAGGACATGGTTGGAAGGGGGGNGGGGGCGATTGTGCGTCAGAAGCTCTGCGAAGACGGGCAATTCCTTCTGGGTTTCAGCTGGCTTTACCGCCTCTTAGGAACCAGTGCGCGGTTCTGCTTCGATTCTCAGAATGTTGCTGCCGGGGTGCTGCAGGGATAGTACCGCCGTGAATCGAGTCGCCCTCAGTATCTCGTCCCCGGGAGCGTTCAACTCCAATGCGTTTTGCCGGGCGGTGAAGGACCGGATAATGACATGGAAGCGGCGAGTCAAAACAGCTGGTGACGTCGAGCGCTTACATAATGTTCGCCCTTGAGCCACCTCAACGTTTAGGCGAAAATATGCCTTTGGACGGCGGCGGTCCAATTTAGCAGCGCCCGCCACTTCAAGTTTGGGGGGGTTTTCCGGAGTAGGGTAAAAACAAGGTGCTACCACCACCAAAAGCCTTGCAGCAACTCCGACTCTCCTCCAACAAACACTCGCTGCCCTCCTTCGACTCAGTGTCACGCTCGCACGCGCCGGCGCTCTCGATCAAGGACCCGTCCAGCGGTGGGATACTTTCCTTCTTTATTTCTGTTTTTTTTTTTGTTTTCTTTTTCTATAAAGGGTTTCTCTCTCAATCTCCTTCATCATGAGCGACCCTCAGGCCGGTGAGGCGGAGAAGA
The DNA here is from genome assembly GCF_004382785.1 of Trichoderma ghanense. Classification (NCBI taxonomy): domain Eukaryota; kingdom Fungi; phylum Ascomycota; class Sordariomycetes; order Hypocreales; family Hypocreaceae; genus Trichoderma; species Trichoderma ghanense. The sequence continues at coordinate 1,440,390 of NW_027395665.1, read as the reverse complement.
ACGTAAGTCTAGGGAAAAAAAAAAAAAAATTGAGGCGTACACCAGAAAAAAAATATCCGACCCCTGATGGTGCCCCTCCTTTTGCCTATACTGCCCCGCGTTGGCATCGCGACTTGCAGAGTTATACAGCAGCAGTACCTGACAATGCCGGAAACAGATCGAGATCTGGAAGATCAAGAAGCTGATCAAGCGGCTCGAGGCCGCCCGAGGCAATGGCACCTCCATGATTTCCCTCATCATCCGTACGTTATAGACACGCCCTCGATACCGACCCCCTGCGAGCACCCGATCGATGATGCTAACCGCCACGTAGCTCCCAAGGATCAGATTTCTCGTGTTGCCAAGATGTTGGCTGAAGAATACGTACGAAATAACCCTCATTGATGGATTCGGGACCGTTGAATCAAGGGATTACTGACCGCCCCGCAGGGTACTGCCTCCAACATCAAGTCTCGTGTCAACCGACAGTCCGTCTTGTCCGCCATCACGTCGACCCAGCAGCGTCTCAAGCTGTACAACAAGGTCCCCCCGAACGGCCTCGTCGTGTACTGTGGTGAAATCTTGACCTCGGAAGGAAAAGAGCGCAAGGTCAACATCGACTTTGAGCCGTTCAAGCCCATCAACACCTCGCTCTACCTCTGCGACAACAAGTTCCACACCGAAGCTCTGGCTGAGCTGCTCGAGTCCGACCAGAAGTTCGGCTTCATCATCATGGACGGTAACGGTGCGCTGTTCGGCACCCTCAGCGGAAACACCCGTGAAATCGTCCACAAGTTCTCCGTCGATCTCCCCAAGAAGCACGGACGTGGTGGTCAGTCCGCTCTGCGTTTCGCCCGTCTGCGTGAGGAAAAGCGACACAACTACGTCCGCAAGGTCGCCGAGTTGGCTGTGCAGAACTTCATCACCGCCGACAAAGTCAACGTTGCCGGTCTCATTCTCGCTGGTTCCGCCGATTTCAAGAACGATCTCAACGCCTCCGACATGTTCGACAACCGTTTGGCCGTCAAGGTCATCAAGGTCGTTGACGTCTCCTACGGTGGCGAAAACGGATTCAACCAGGCCATCGAGCTGTCTTCCGAAACCCTCGGCAACGTCAAGTTCATCCAGGAGAAGAAGCTGATTGGCAAGTACTTTGAGGAGATTAGCCAGGATACCGGCAAGGTCTGCTATGGTATCGACGACACTCTGAAGGCTCTGGAGCTTGGTGCTGTCGAGACTCTCATCATCTTTGAGAACCTCGAAATCACTCGCTGGATTCTCAAGGACAGCGAGGGCAACGAGGTTATTCTGCACACCACCAAGCAGCAGGAGCAGAGCAGCCGAGAGAAGTTCCTGGACAAGGCTACTGGTCAAGAGATGGATATTGTTTCCCAGGAGTCGTTCCTTGAGTGGATTGCTGAGCACTACAAGGACTTCGGTACCGCCCTTGAATTCGTGTCTGACCGATCCACCGAAGGCAACCAGTTTGTCAAGGGATTCGGTGGTATTGGCGGTATCTTGCGCTACAAGGTCAACTTTGAGCAGTTGGCAGATCTCGAGGATGACGATGATGACTACTACGACGGTAAGGAAACTTGAGGCGCCACTGCTTTGTTTGAGTCTTAAAGCTAACAAGAAGGGGACAGATTGACCAACCGATTCCCTCGTGGAGAACGAGGGACCTACTCAAGCCCACCCGTCCGCGCACGACGACAGCGACGGGCCTCGCGACCCCTCGGGGTCAGGAGATGCCGCGCCGATGTCACTCGCTCAAAGGCGCTTGATGCGAGGTCCTGGTCGAGTGCCTTCTCATCAGGCCCACCAGGCGACGCGACCAAGCCCGCTTCGCGCAAATATGACGGCCACTTGAGTTGCATCAACAAGGGAAAGAGGGTAAGCATGCTGATGCGCTCAATTCCTTTGGTGTTCTGAAGCTAACTCGAGCCCTCGCCAGAGTCTGCATAGCTGGGACCGGCGTGATGGAATGGGGTAGATGCTTGGAGGCACCTTTCAGACAAGAGGAAGATTCGTGCTTACGTGTCCTTACCGTCAAATACAAGAGGTGAACGCGTGGCCTTGGTGTAGAGAAAAAGTTGACATGCCGTTTTTTTGCCCACAGACGAGTTTCAATTGCCATAAAGCTACCTAGTTTGCTGGACGAGAGACAAGGAATAGAATATGACGCTCCTTTGCCATAGAAGACCAGACCAAACCATGTCCAAGGATGCGGCAGCCGCCACGTGGTTGCTACCTAGTAGTTTGTGTGTTTCATGAACCCAAGTGGGAAGCAATAGAATGCTCCCAACGCACAGCCGTCGAGGGGATTGTCCTCGTTGCTCCAGGTCATTCATTCTCAATTTCAATCGTTGAATGGTTCTCAAACCGGCTTGGGCCGTGTTGCCATTGTTTGTGTTGGTTGCAGGCAGAAGCAACGAGGACCTGTGAAACCTACGTCATCAGGGTACCCCAAGGCGGTGTTATCGATATCGTCACTGTTGGGGAAAGCTGGCGAGCCTCAGCGGTTGGTTGTCATTTCGCTACCCCACACGAGTACTAGGTAATACCATGGGGGCCTTCGATATGCCGAGTCCCCTAACTTGTGCGGACCAGATTCAAGCATACATACCGCCATCCATTTGCATACAACCAACTTGCGCCTTTCAAAGCGATTTCCTTTCTTCGTTGTATCTACTTTATTCTTTTTGCAAATACTGCTCTCAATGTTGCATTTCACGTAACGACATCACAGCGCCACCATGCCAGAAGCAACTGGCACCTCGGCGGCCGCGCCCAAGCCCGCAGACCGCGCCGTGCCTGTGACGCTCAACGAGGCCGTCCTCGACTCGCCGACGTTCCGCGCAACCGCCACGCACTTCGCCGACCAGGTCGACGCCGTCGAGAAGTGGCTCAACGGCTATGTGACGGCGACGTCGAAGCTCATGGGCGGGCTGCTTTCACTCGAGGACACCATCAACAACTACCTCTCCAAGACGACGCCCTTTCCCGACAATGTCATCGACAACGACTACACCCTGCTGGCCCTCAAGCGCACCAGTGAGGGCACGCGAGAGCTCTGGACGCAGCTTCTCAGCACGCAGAAGCGGATGGAGACCGCCGTCGTCGAGCCCATTCGGTCGTTCCTCACCGGCGAGCTGCGGAACTTCAAGGAGATAAGGAGAAGCTTGGAGCAGACCCAGAGGACCTACGACACGACTCTCGCCCGCTACGTGTCCCAGTCCAAGACGAAGGAGCCTTCCGCTCTTCGAGAGGACGCCTTCTCTGTGTACGAGAACCGCAAGGCGTACATCCAGGCCGCCATGGACTACTGCCAGCTGGCGCCGCAGCTCCGCTACTCGCTGGATCAGCTCCTCGTCAAGGTCTGCTGCGACATGTGGAAGGAGATGAACCGGGCCCGAGACGCGGCTACTAGTGCTACGAAGTGGAGTCGAGAGCTCGAACGTGTCCGGGGCTGGGCCAAGGAGATGGAGCTGTCGGATAACGTCTTCAGGCGAGAGATGCAGAACGCGAGGAAGAACATTAGCGACGTGACCTTTGAGGGCTTCAGGCCCTCTCGCGAACTGGAAGACTACAGCACCTCGACCGTGGCCTTCTTGGGCTCGCGCGGACCCGTCAGCGTCCGGCCCAACGACGACGGCGCTGCGATTACCGAGATACAGGGCTGGCTGTTTTTGCGAGTGGCGACCGGCAAGCCTGTCCGATATAACTGGGTTAGGCGGTGGTACTACTGCCGCGATGGAGTCTTTGGGTGGCTCACGCCTGGGCCACAAGGCGTTCTACAAGGAGACGAGATCGGTGTGCTGCTTTGTAACGTTAAGCCGGCTCCTGGCGAGGAGCGGCGATTCTGCTTTGAGCTCAAGACGAAGAGCCGCAGCATGCTGCTGCAGGCCGAGACGCAGAAAGAACTCATGGACTGGTTGGAGGTGTTTGAGGTGACGAAAAAGAAAGCATTTGAAGCTACCATGGACCGAGGCAACAGTCCCCTGGCCGGCGGCGGCATCGACCCGGCGTTTTCGATCTGTGCTCCCAGCATCCCAGAGTTCTCCGCCAAGAGTATCGACGCGCAAATGGGCTCATCCGACGACACCGTGCCGAGCGTGGAGCGCACAGCTACTCTGGCTGTCCCCGGCGCAGACGGTGGCGGATCCGCCCGGCAGAGCTATGATCCTAACGGGACCGTATCTCGTCGATCCATATCGGCGCTGGGGCGCGATCTGGCACGAGAGGAGGGCGAGAGCGGTCGAGAGCACGCGGCGAGGATCATCCAGAAGCTCGACCTTCACCGCAAAGCGACGTTCGGCTCCAGCCCGGAACCCACGTTGACCACGTCCAGTTCGTCCGGCGGCCTGACCAATATGGTTGCCGGGAACCAGAGCTCCCAGCTCGTGGGCAACTCTCTGGCTCTGACGTCTTCGGGACAGGCCAAGCTGACGGGCGTTGCCCTCCCCTTGCTGGAGAACAAGCCCGGCACGCTTGCGCCCCCTACTCTGGCCCGACCACCGACAATCACAAGCTTGAGCCGCACCGCCGTGCTCATCGCCGGGGAGCGCGGGCATGTCTTGGAGGGCAAGAGACTTCCGACGTCGGTCGTGGCCAACTACTGGGGAAGCAATGTCTGGAGTGCAATGCATGCCGAGCCGGCCGCTGCTCCCCAGCTCGGCGATGACGATCCCATCGGCGTCGTGGTGTCTGAAGGCTCGCAAACACCGCTCGGCGAAGCAGCGCAGGCGAAGAAGGCTAGCGATACTCTGCCCGCCGGCTACCCCCCCGAGCTGAGGTTACAGCATGCCCAGTTCAGGCTCTTGTTCCCCAACGCGCCACCCGAGGAGAGGCTGGTGCTCGTCTTCCGAGCCGCATGGTCGAGCTCGCTGGAGCGGGGCTCCGAAAGCGAGCTGCTTGCCGGCGATGGCAGAATCTATGTCACGGCAGAGAACATGTATTTCTATGGCCAGCAGATGGGCCTGGTCACAGCCTACAGCATCCACCTGGACATCATCACCGAGGTGACTGCGGCCTCTGGCAGGGACTGCGACTTCATCTTCCTGCATCTGGGCAGGGACCTCAACGACACTGGATACACAAGGATAACCATCAAGGTGTTCCTCGACGATCTCCATTTGCTCCACGCTCGCCTCAACCTTCTTGTGGACAACCTGCAGGCGGAAGAGCCGCTGGACACTCTGGGAATCATCAACGCCCTGGTGAACATTGACAAGCACGAATACGAGAGGCCCAGCCCAAGCTCCGAGAGCTGGGAAGACGCATCATCCACCACGCCGATGGACGAAGGCACAACCGCAGGACCGTTGCTGGAGCGGAGCACGGGCGAACTCCCGCACCTGGTGGTTCCGGGAGCTACTCCTGGCCACAAACTCCCGACAAAATTGAATCTACCCAAGCACGAAGTGATCTATGAGCCGGACGATATGACGGAGATGGCGGCCGACAGGCACTTTGAGATTAGCGCAAAGGCATGCTTCCACGTGCTGTTTGGAGACAAGAGCTTCGTGTTTCCGAAGCTGTACTTTGAGCATCGGGCGAAGCAGATTGCCCAGGGGCCGTGGTCGGCAAGTGGCAATGAGCCCATGCAGCGCGACTTTCACTTTCAGATTGACTACGTGGACGTCTTTGGCCGGTCACAGACGGCGGACATCCGAGATTTCCAAACGATTGACGTGTTCAACGATCACGTCACATATGTGGTAACGCATACGAGGACGGCGTGGCACCTGCCCCATTCGCAGCACTTCAAGCTGGTGACCAAGGTCGTCATCACATACGTGGCCAAGTCGAGGTGTAAGCTGGCGTTTTACGTCCGCGTCGACTGGTCGAAATCGTCCCCGGTGCTGAAGAGCTTGGTCGATCGCCAGGCTCTCCACGACGCGACGAGCGATGCCGAGGAGCTGGCCGAGTTGGCCACTGATCAGGTCCATAAACTGGGCTCGAGAAGCCGCACCAGCAAAGCCATTCAAGTGTATGGCTCGGTAGGCCAGCAGACGCAGACGGTGATATTTTCGCCGGCGCCGACCGACGCGAGGAAGAAGCAGGCCATCAAGCCTCGCACGCTCACGGCGATGCTGTTCGAGACGGTGCGTTCCCTTGGCGAGAGCATGGTGTCGTCGGTGATTCTGTGGATCATTGCGGCGCTGAAGAAGATATTCGACGTCGTGACCGCGCATCGACTCCTCCTGCTGCTATTGGGACTGAGCGTCTTCGCCAACCTGATGCTATCGTCCACGGAGACGTCGACCTGGTGGCAGGAGCGGCGGGCGGCCAACTTTATGCGTCGGATTGGCGTGTCGCCGAACCACATGATGAGCAAGGCAATCTATATTGCTGACCTGCACGAAGCTTCCGGGGCCAACAATGAGGAGCCGCCGTTCCCTCAGAACAGCACGTGTTTCGGCACGTTCAGGGAGCTGTTGGACGCCACGAGCATGGATTCGCCATGGGAGGAGGCCGGAGCCTCGCTGTCTCTGCCGTCGAGTCGGGCAACCGCGCGACGGCTGCGGAAAACGCGGCAGAGGCTGGGTATGTATCGGCATGATTTGCTGGTGGCGATGAGGGTGGTCAACAGCGTTGAGCGGGAGGTGCTACAATCGGAGTGGGAGAACTGGCTGGCGAATGAAAGTTCGCTCTGCGATAATCTGGATGAGATGCTGTACGAGGATAAGATCAGGGGCAGCGACAAGGACACGGCGGACGCTTCGGTGTCGCAGAAGGCTATGGGGTCGATTCCGCCGGAACGGAGGAGAGCGCTTGAGGCGTGGCGGGATGATTATTGTGGAAGTTGTCGGAGCGACCATGCGTCTGCGATGCAGGCGAGGTTGAGCAATCTGTAGTCGTATATAATTGATCGAGGCCGTGTTTTGTGTTGAGGCGCGGCCGAGAAGCTGCCTACGTTAGAGGGTGTCGGTGTTGGTGCTGGGGAGCAAGATGTCGTTTGGCTGGCTGGCTGGCTTGACTCACTGGGCGGATTGATTGCTGGATCGATGGATCGATTGTCTCTTGGCTTGACGATGCTTCGTGCAAGGATTTGACGGTGTTGTCGCCTTTTTCTCGTTCGCTGTGTTTCTTCTAGGGGCATCTCTATCCATAGATATCATACGGTATATACATGAGCATTCGTTATTAGTGCAAAGATCGAGGTCTGTTCATGCTGTTCATGCAAGTATCATGCAGAATTCTGCTTATCAAGCTACAGGTACTCTGTACAAGATGCGGAATACAGCATTCCAAATTGTCTCGAGTCCGGAGTTGCCGATCAGGAGTTGGTGGAATCGGAGCTGCGAAGTCCGCGATTCTAGATGTTCGCGGACGAGCTGCACCAATAAGCACCGATACGATATAATCACACGATTGACTTTTATCGGCCAAAAGGACCTGGCTTATAATAATCATGGCTTTTGTTTTGGGCTTGTACTGCATGAGCCACCACGCGAGGGCTTGTAGATCTCAATTGCCGCTCGATCCATGAGGTATAAAGGCGCAATCATCCGATCTCTTTTTGATCTTCCTTTGAACTTACCCTGCAAAGATGACGCAGCATTGCCAGGAATGAAGCAAATGTCGGATGCTGGCTGGCGCCGAAAAGCTGGAAACGGGTGCCGTTGTTGGGCGCTTGGGCCAGGGTGACCGTCCGGTGACGTCAATACGCGCAATTGAAGTGACCGACCTTGAAGTTTGCCTGGAGGGAGCTGGGCTGGAGAGCCTGAAGAGCCCTGGAAAACAGGGGTCGGAGCACGCTGGAGTCCGCTGAGCGAGGCGCCTTCAGTTGGGTTCCACAGGCGGTTCTGCCTGTTAGGTATTGTACGAGGTAATCGACCTATAGCTTCGAATTACACCAGACGGATGACATGATTGTCCCGACCTCACGTTGCTCACTCTTCCCAGTTTCCTCTCGTCATCATCCTCTCTGCTTCTTTTGCGAAGCTGTTGAACCTGCCAATTTTGTGATTCTGCGTGGCGAATCTTCTTTTCATTCTTGTTTCTGCTGTTTCTCTCCTTCCAGCTCTCTCACAAAGCACCCAAAAGCCGGCCATGGCCCATCACGAGCCGCTGCGAGCCCTCGGCCCAATCGAATGGGACCAGGTCCCCGTCGACAACCTCAAGCCCTTCATGAACGAAGCCTTCATCGACGCCCAGACAGTCGTCGAATCCATCCCCTCCACAACAACGGCGTCGGCGACGGGCGCGGCTGCGGCTCCGGCGGGGGCCGTCTTCGAGCAGGTCGAGCGGGCCCTGTCGCAGCAGCGACAGCCCGGGTCGTCGCTTGCGGTCGCGCAGCAGCTGCGCAGGGAGTGGAAGGAGGTCAAGATGAATGCAAAGGACAACCCGCTCAGCATTAGCGTGTACAAGTTGGCTGCCAAAGACGGCAAGGGGGCGTGGTTTGCGAGGCGGAGTCTGCATCATGGCTTGTCGTATGATGACTGGAAGACGGGGCTTGAGAAGGAGTTTCCCGAGACGCTCAAGGTGCAGGGGTCGCCTGGGAGTGGGAATATTCGGGGCATTGGGGCGGATAGGCATGTTGAGAGCCGAGAGGTGGAGGGTTCGGGACGCTTGAGTGGTGAGTATAGAGCCATTGGCTGCTTCGTGTTAATGCTGTGCAGACTTAGGATGCTAACCTCTCTCCAACAACAGTCTTTCAGCTCTCGGCGCAGTTTCCCGGTCCTACCGCTCCGAGAGACTTCATCACACTGCTTCTTACGACCGACTTCGAATACAAGCCCGCGGACCGGGAGCGACCCCTACGGCAGCACGTCATTGTATCCAAACCGTGCCTCCACGATGAATGTCCGCCGCGGTCGGGAATCATCCGCGGTTCCTACGAATCTGTGGAGATGATCAGAGAGGTGCCTGTCGAGAACGATCAGCTTAGTTCAAAGACGTCGTTGCTCTCAACAGACGTCAGCTCTGACGATGTTCCAAGTTCTAGTTTGGAGTCACGCGAGCGCCAGCCCATGGCCGTTGAGTGGATCATGATAACCCGAAGCGATCCAGGAGGCAGCGTGCCGCGCTTCATGGTCGAAAAGGGCACACCGCCGGGAATCGTGGGAGACGCTGCAAAGTTCGTCAAGTGGGTGACAGCTCTTGCAGCACTCAACTCTAAAAGCGCCGAAAGCCTCGCCACGCCAGAAAGTCCATCCAAGCAAGCCGTGGCTCGGACACCTCAGAATGACGGCAGCCCGCGGGCGCTTCCCACGCACAAACCCCGCCCCAGCGAGGATTTCAAGAAGAGCAAGGCAGAAATAGAAGCGGAGAGGAGGGAATCGGTACAAAGCATGCCGAGCAGCAACGGTATATATGGCATCATTAGCGGAGTGTTTGGGGCAGCGTCCTCTGTCGTTGCCAGTGGATTACGAACGCTGGGAAGCCCGGCAGAGAGCAATACAAGCCTGGACGACCTGGAATCTAGGGACGATTCGGAATCTAGAGCCGCCGAAGAGCACGATACGGAACCCGAAGTCTCCGATATTAGCGAGACATCTTCCATACGCACATTTAGATCAGCCCTCGAGCGGTCCCTGACCGAAGAGGCGCGCACCCAGAGTGTGGCGGGCTCGGATGAGTCCAAATCCCATGGAAAGCAGCTGTTGGAGAAGGAGCTTAAGAAGCTCCAAGACAAGCGCCGAAAGCTAGACGAAAAGGCCGTCCAGATGATGCAGCGCTTAGAGAACAAGCGGCGCGGCGGCAAAGAAAAGGACGAAGCAGTAGTGGCCAAGCTGCGCGAGAAGCACGAAAAGGAGATTGCCAAGCAAGAAGCCAAGTATAGGAGGGAACTGCAGAAGCTCGAGGACAAGCGCGTGCACGAGGAGCGCAAGGCCGAGGCCCGCCGACAGAAGGCGGTGGAGCGGGAGGAGAAGATGAGGCTGACGATGGAGCTGGAGAAGACGAGGGCCGAGAGGGACGTGGCGCTGAAGAGGATTGAAATTCTGCTGGCGCAGGTCGGGCAGCTGCAGACGCAGAATACCATGCTGACGGCCAAGCTTGGGAAGTTGGGCGGCTTTGACAGGGCTGCTTCGGCGTCGTCTAAGGGGTCGGGGGTGGAGAGCACGAAGTCGTGATGGGTTCTTGTCGGGGTCTAATGGCTGTGTGGGTGAGTAATGATAAACGGGAGCAAGCATGACCTGTTTTCTTGACTTGCTTTGGAAAGACGTCTCACGCATGGTATTGTTTCCTTGTTTTGTCTCTTCGATCAAGGCGCTGGGGTTGGTCTTTTGTATACATTAGCAGCGAGATCATTGAGGTCAGGAATAGGTATATCTGGGTTGTTTCGGATTAAAGGGGGCTATTTGGCTTTACATGGAACATGGATATACATCATTTTGGGTTTCGTCTGATTATACAACCTTTGCCTACCATTGAAAGCCTCTTATCGTCTAGTGACTTTCCCCTTTTCCCAAATCTATGCCTCCTCTAGGGGTTCCATGAGCAATTTCGAAACATGATGCCTCGGGTCCCTCAAGAGCTCCTTGATATCCTGCACAGCCTTGCGTAACCTGGGCGAGCCGTGGTGACTCCTATTCAGCGTCACCGCGCCGCGAACAATGTACGTTCCAATGGCAAAGACGTGAGGATTCGACGCCCAGCCAAGAGGTCCGTCCTCTTGCCTCACCAACAGCTGCATCTGTTCCAGTCCCTTGCAAAGCCACTCGTCCAGCTTGCCGAGCATCTCTCCATCTTGCGCCGATGCTTCTCCACCATTCCATTCGAGGTCTTCAAAGAGTGCACTCCAGCGAGTAGCCTCGCGGACCTCGTCTACGAAGAGATTCTGCTCTTCCACGGCAAACAGGGAGTCATCCGCCCTGAGCGCGGCTCTGAGTCGCGCTTCGGGCGATTGCCACGGTTGATCGGCGGCGGAATGGCCTGTGATGCGGCTTGCGACGAGGATCTTGAACGCGGGGCTGCTGGGGAAGTGCGCGGCGAGCCAGCGGAGGAGACTGCTGGATGCTTCCAGGGGGGCGAGGTTCTGGCCGAGGATGTTCCTTGCTGCGGCGGATGCTGCTTCGCGGACTTCGTCGTCGTCGTCGTTGAGGGCGTCGTAGAGGGATGTTATGATGGGGAGGTATTCTTCGCTGGTGCAGTGCGATTTCGTGACGCTGAAGAATGAGCGGAGGGATTGGGCTGCTGCGAAGCGGGTGTCGAAGCTCTATACACAATGTTAGAACCATGATGCTCGTCTTTCATATATTTCAGAAGGAGGGGGGAAAGCGTGTATCAATGGTTACTGACCTTGTCGTCTGAGCCTGCATCAGCCATCATGGCACCCCAGTTCCGAAGAGCGGATGTTGAGAGGCCTTTGACATGGCTCGTGAGGGCTACCAAGCACCCACTGACTCTCACAATGGCATTGGAGAGAGAGGGGTTGAGCGAGCGCTGGGGCAGTACTGCCCACATGCTCATGAGCGAGTCTGTAGGCAGGGAGTCGAGCTTGTCTTCTGCAATGAGCTTGTTCATTAACTCAACCAGGTTCTCAATGGCCACCACTTGAGGCTCCACGAAGCTCGCCTTGAGACAAACGTCAATGTACAGATCGCACAGGGCGACTCGGATGTGGTCAGGGGTCGACGCTGAATGCCAAAGCTTCTGTATCGATTCGAGAGCAGCAACCATGGTGTCGGCGCCAAGGCGGCTGCCAAAGAGCAAAAGTTTGACTTTTCCCACAGGGTCTTCCTCCTGAGATGCTGAGAGTATTCTGCTTATGATGCTTTGGGCTTTGAGCAGCGCAGATACATTTCTCGTGGGTATCAAGACCTTGGATGGCTGTAAGGGCTGGGATCTAGATATCTGGGACATCCATATCATGTTGATGACTTCTAGGTATGCGGCGATGATTTCAGGACAGTGAACATAGGTGCTGTCAATGTGGCTTGTCTCAAGGAAAGCCGTCAACTCGGGCAAGTCAGCTGGGTGAGTGTTAGTCTATCCAAGTGCATGGTCCATTGGGCTGAACTTCGTGAGGCTATACATACCTAGTAGACGACCCGGTGCTACTTCGCTGAACCTCTCAATGAGAAATCTGAGTGATAAGAGGACTCCGTGCACATGGTTCTGGCCGTTGATACTTTTGTCACTCAAAGATTTGTACACCAAGTCTCGAATGACAGCGAGCCACTTGTCGTGGAGCAAACAAGAGCAGAGCGTCCTAGCAGCAATTTCACGCACATGCCATACAGGACTCGATAAGTAGGCAGCGACGTGGATCTGGATCTCGTCGCGAAGGAGATCGGGCGGTCCTGCTCGACGGATGATATCCAACGCTGGGAAGACTGACTCGGCAGACGATGTGGCGTTTGTCGATGTCACCATCTTGTGGCCGGATTTGAGGAGACCCGCCAGCACTGTTGGAAGGTTGGGGTAGCGGTGGTAGGGGATTCTGTTGGCTTTTCCATCCCAGCCAGCTTCAATCATTGCCTTGCTCTCCTGTGATCCGAAGAGACTATCGATCAGACTGCGAAGGAAAATCAAGCCGCAGTTGCGAATGGCCCAGACCTCGGATCTGAGCCCACTCGCCGCTAGCTCGAGACATTGGGGAAGGTATTTCTCGGATTTGTTCCCCATAGATGTCAGCAGCGAGTTTTTGAAGATGTCTTTGAGGCAGTTGTAGGCGTGAACTTGAGGCAGATTGGACCCGTCTGTTTCTACCACTCGGGCTTCGATGCTCGCGATCTCGATGAGCTTGGCCATTGCATCCTCAAAAGATGGTTTGGATGCATTTGCTGAGAGAATGCCGGTCATCATGGAAGGGATACCAGCAGATCTTCGAGTAGTCGACCTCTGAGTGAAGATTTCGTTCAAGGTGCCCTTGCAGCAACGTGTCAACAGGGCTATGTACAGACGGATGTGATACGAATGAGATTTACTTACCTGGTACCATACGTCGAGTAGGGATTCTCCGCCCTCGACGGGGTCCAAATGCTTGGTCAACTGACAACAAGTCGCAAAGGTTGCAGCGACCGTTGTAAACGCACCGCGATGCCTCAGATTGGCAAGCTGTTCGAATGCCAAATTTCCAATGGTTTCAAAGGCTTTTCGAGATGGTGTAATAAGTCCCTCGTGGGAGCGGTTTCTCATACTAAGCGCTATTGTCCGCATGAGATTGCTGCGTTGCGATTAGCCAACTACTCAATAAGTCTTTGAACTTGAATGAAGCAGCTTACCTGGACTCATGAATGGCACGGAAACTGTAGCTCAAGAGACCCTTTGTATCAAGACCTTCGGTATCCTCCATCTCTTCCGGCAAGTGTCCCTCAGGAGAATCATCGCAGAGGACGTCGCGGACGGCTTTCCACACTCGTTCACAGCAAGCAATCATCTTATCCTGCAGTGCAGTCGCAGACTCTGCCTCGGATGTTGACAGCTTCTTTTCAGACACAGCTTGCCAGGTGAAGCACAGCGATGCAAATGTACTATGCAGAGGCTGCTCCAAAACGGCCTGTCCCAAGTCTGCTTCGGCCCTTGATATCTTCTGATCCAAGGTATCGACAAGTTTTGAAAGAAGCCTGAGTCGCTCGTCTTCTGTGTCCAAGAACTTGTATAGCAATTGTGAGGCTCTCGCAACACCATCGGAATGATCAGCTCTGGCGGTCCGAACCGACACCTGTTCAGCTCGATGTAAGAGTTCATCCAGCTCTTGTGAAGGCTTCTGATTCGAGTCTGCAGGACTGAGAGTGAATTTTCGATATCTCTTGTCAGCGAAAAGTTGGGCCAGCGCAAGCGAAGCAGTATCCCGAACATCGTCGAACGGGTCCATTACTAGATCAGCAAGCGCTCGCATCCATTTCCCGTCGAAATAGTCGAAGAACAACTGCTGGTCGTCTTCCGTTTCCCAAGTCTTCGAGCTGTCCCCCTCCATGCGAAGAATGGATATCAAGCTTTTCAGAGACGTAATGTGTCGCTGGTAAGAGGCCGTGGGGGAGAGTTCGCCGCATAAGAACCTTAGATACCAGTGTAGGAACCTTTCGTGATACTCTAAGCAGTGCACCAACTCAGATTCTGGCCATGAGATGATGTTGGTCCGGTATAATGCTTGCTTGCTGGCGCCAGAAGCCGCGTCCTTCAAGGCGTTCTTTCGAGCCTTTGCCCTAGCTCGCGGAATACTTTTCTTCAGAATCGAGACTGCTCCACGAACCCGCTTGAACATGTCTCTGACCCGAGCACAAACGTCTACTCGAAACTTGGCATCTGGATCGGCAAAGTATGTGGCTAGATGTCTCTTGAGGAGGTCCAAAGTGGTAGCAGAGTACGGTCTCGTTGTTGATGGAGAACTGATGAGGAGACTCAGAGCTGACGTCCGAACTTCATGAGATGGGTGTGTTAGCACGTTCTCCAGGGCATTCTCCCGGAGAGTGATGGCTGAGCTGTCCTCATTTGCCTGGTCGCTGCCAATGTCTAATCCAGAGTTAGTACCAATTCTCAGTAAGGCGGGAGGCTGTTTCTCACAAGGCTCCTCGACGAGACCAACTTTCTTTCCCGTCTCTAAAGCGGCCAAGGTAAGAAGCGCACTTGCGTCAAAGTCGTCGTTGGTGGGTGTAACAGCTGAGGCTGATTGTGACTCATGCTGGTTTATTCTTTGCAAGAACTTCAGGCCTTCTGGCCTATCGGCCTTGAAGAGCGGCAGGAAAATATAGTTTTTGAAGTTTTCCAGGAGAACTGGCTCTTCTGTCAAGAAATCAAGCAGCCACCGATGCCATGTCTCTATGCTCAATCCCGTAGAGTCCTCGTGACCCCTTTGCCTCAGGGCACGGAACAAGCTCACTATAAACTTCCCGGCCGCTGGGCAAATGAAGTGTAATCGAGTCCATTGTAGCAGCTCTATGGTGAAGGTCTTCCATATCTCGATGCCGGCAGCATTGGCCAACTCCTGGTGATATGAAAGATGAGTAGCTTTGACGTCATCCAAGCTGAAGACACCCTTGGCAAGGAAGTAGTCAAGCGTCTTGAGGGCCGATTTAGCTACAGGTTTCGTCGAGCGGCCGATTACAATCGACACTAGGTTATCCAGCAGCGTATCCCGCGTCTCCAGAGCCGCCTTGTTGTTGGGGTTCCCCCGGAGAAGCTGCGCTATCAGGTCCAGGACAAGCCTCATTGATCGGTGATGATCAAACTCATTCCAATCAATGTAGAAATCGTAGAGTCTCAGAGTCACATCACGAGAAAACGCCCACGACCGAAGCGGCTCTGACTCAGACTTGGACACTCGCTCTACAAAGCCACAAAGCCGCACACAGGCGTTGCCCGAGACAGATCTAGGCTGGGCGGCTTCTCCCAGGATCGTGTCGAATACGCTCAGGGCACGGCTACATACATCTTAGCAAAGATACTACATACAAGCGGGAGAGAGTCTGGTGAGCTCGCACCTCTGCTGGCTTCCCGCGTCTTGCTCTTCAAGCCATTTCATCACCGGAGTTGGATTGCCGAGCAAGTCGACATGCTCAGGGATGCTTTGGCTCGGCATATTGGGCGGAATATGTAACTGCCCACCGAGTCACGCCGAGTGAACGTAAAGTTTATGAAGAAAAAGACGCCGCCACTTTCGACATGACAGATCCCAGCCTTACCGATGGAAGTTAGCCTTTTCGCTTCTCGGTCATTCTTCTCGAGTTTCTTTATGGATAGAATCTGTAAATCTTCAAACAAGAAGTAACGGGTAGGTTTGTAGTCGCACGTGACTGCGCACGTGAGAAAATTTTGCCCTTTCTCGCACCAGCCCCACCGCGAAATCCCGCTCCACAAGACGGAAGCACTACGATTAAAATTCAAAGGGCCCCCAGAGCCTCTGTTCTCGAAATCTCACCAACCACCCCACGTCCAGATCACCATTAGATACGCTTGATTCTATTGGGAGACTGCCAAGATGTCTAAGATCACAGTCGGTATGTGCTGGCCCTGCGATATAAAGAAGTGATGCGGCATGCCGATGCTGACTTGTAACCTCAGCCAACGTCCGGACGCAGGTCGCGGAACTCCTCGAGTACTCCAACGAGACCAAGAAGCGCAACTTCCTCGAGACCGTCGAGCTCCAGATCGGCCTCAAGAACTATGACCCCCAGCGTGACAAGCGTTTCTCCGGCACCATCAAGCTGCCTTCCGTCCCCCGCCCCAACATGTCCATCTGGTACGGTGCTCTCCTGTCAGAATTCGAGACAAGCAAAAAAAAAACGGCGATGCTGACCGAGGTTTTGATGTAGCATCCTCGGTGACCAGCACGATCTCGATCGTGCCAAGCACGGCGGTGTCGATGCCATGTCGGCTGATGACCTGAAGAAGCTCAACAAGAACAAGAAGCTCATCAAGAAGCTTGCTCGCAAGTACGATGCCTTCATTGCTTCTGAGGCTCTCATCAAGCAGATTCCTCGTCTCCTGGGTCCCGGTCTGTCCAAGGGTAAGTCAAAGCCACCCATCAATCATCACATCACGAGTCTGTTTTTGCGCGCCCAAAACTAACACTTTCAAACAGCCGGCAAGTTCCCCACTCCCGTCTCTCACGCCGACGACCTCTCTGGCAAGATCAACGAGGTCAAGTCCACCATCAAGTTCCAGCTGAAGAAGGTTCTCTGCATGGGTGTCGCCGTCGGCAACGTTGGCATGGAGCAGGAGCAGCTGATCGGCAACATCATGCTTGCCATCAACTACCTCGTCTCCCTCCTGAAGAAGGGCTGGCAGAACGTCGGAAGCCTTACCATCAAGGCTTCCATGTCTCCCCCTAAGCGCCTCTACTAAACAGGTCGTGGCCTTTTTTTTTTTCTCGGTCTTTGTTTTGGGGGTGGTCAATTCTATCTGGCTCCTTGAGCTCTGTGCGACGTTTTGAGATAGCAGGGCCTCGATAATTAAACTCGAACAAAGGATTTCCAAACAGACGAGTTCTTTCATGATCACATCACCGTGCACGTAGACGTACCTCATGCGGAGGCATTTCGTAACCCATCATCGACTCCGTATGGAAACAGCCTTCAAATGTTGATGAAATGCTTTGTTTTTCTCTATTTCTAAATAATTCATTTCCTTCGTTTTTTGAAGCTAGACTCATCACAGCCCACAGCTTTTCGTGACTCGCCAAGCCACAAGCCCCCGGCGACCAATGACCCTGGAAAGGGTATTCCAAACCCCGTCATCTCCAAAATCGAGATCATCCAAGTTGACATGTCGTCTATAACGCCAGACTTCTCTGAACCGCAACCCTTCAAGCCCCTTGTTGGAAAGATAGGGGTCCAACCAAGTCGCTGACGCCGGCGCGATGAGATAGGTCCCGTTCTTTTCCTTGAGATACTCCGTGTTGCGCCGGTCCGCAGGAGTATCACAGGTGGCCAGCTCGGCCAACAGGTCCAGCAACGCTTCGCCCTTCATGCCCATGACATCCTTGGTGGTCAAGACTTCGTTTTTGCCGTTGAGAAGCCAGATCGGGGGAGAGTAAGTCTTCCACCAAACGGCAGTTGTAGCGTCAGGTTGTTTGCTCATGAAGACTTGCCCGGGAACAATGCCACCTTGGTGATATATTCCCATGAGCACGCCCAGGAACAGATTGAATACCACCCAGATTGCAATCCATAGTCGACAAAGAGTCCGGTTCTTGGGCAGCTGCAATGATGAGAGGATGAGTGGCACAGCTGGGAGAAGAAATCGCGCTTCTTGATGCTGAACAAAAGACAGGACCGCGATGCCCGATATGGCCGACCAGAGCCTCAGGGAGAAATGAGGCCGTAAGAACAGCAACGCCACTGCAGGCCCAATAAGCTGTGGCAAGTTTGCAACGAGATGCTGATACCAGGGATGTAAGCCGTGGAGTGCCAGGTTCTCCGGCGAAGAATTATAAACAAGGTTGTTCAGGGGAGTGATGACGGGATGGGTGATGAGGTCGGACCACGTAACAGTTCCTGGTGTGTAAAAAGCAGTGTCGACTGCTATGGCAGCGCAAGCTGTAGCAAGGGCCGCCAAAACCAGAGCCGCCAATGAAAGGGCCGCGAAAGAAAGAGGCCTGGGCAAGTCAATTGCTTCTCTTCGTGTCACTCATATGCAGGGGAAAAGGACTCACTTCTGCCAATAGTAGCATACAACAAGTCCGGGTATGAGCAGAAAAGCAGGGAAAGTAATGCGGTTGAAGATGCCAAAGACGACGACCATGCCCAAGACCACGGAGGACAAGATGGATGACTGTTTCAGGAGAATCAGCATGGAGCTGGAAGAGAGGAGTATAGAGAGGAGTAGACGGCTGTTAGACTTACATGAGGAGAGGTGATGCGCCCTATCAACACCAAGCTCCACAAGACAGCCAACGTCTCAATCGAATTGGAGAATGTATGCGTCTGGAAGGTCCACGTTACATAGGACGACGCCACGAGAAGAACGGCAACACGGCGAGGGTGTTTCGAGGTGATTAGCTCCTGGAGCGCCCAATACTCAAGCACGAAGCTCAGCAGGAACATGAAGAACCTCAGCGTCCAGAAGACGGCGATGGGAGGCACCTGGCCGTTCTGCCCGTTCCCAACCCAGAGCCACTGCAGCAGAAGCATGGGCAGTCCGTAGACGGGCCATAGCGGGAAGACGCTCCGGATCGGGTTCTCGCTGGTGAATTCCCATGTGTGCCGGACAGGGTAACTGAAGATCTGGCCTGTTTACAGCAGAAGCGTCCGTCAGCCACCATGAGCAGTTACGCCACGAGCTTGCCCGGCCTTTGCGTGCACGAGAAGCCTGCAACAAAGTCCTCTACCAACAATCTGCCCGCCACCGAGGGACTTGGGGAATATCCGAGGCTTCCATGAGGAATGGCGGTTGACTGAGCTCAAAAGATCACACGCAGCCTCCGAGATACGTACCGGCGATTACTTCTGGTCCTTGAAAGTTCTCATCAGGGTGAAGGTAGCTGGGCGACAAGGCGAACCAGAGTCTGACGAGGACTAGGAGGAGATACGTGCGCCGCCACATCTGATCACGGCTGACTGCTTAGAAGACGGTGGTGGATCAACATGAGCGTGAGAAAAAGTCCGAGGTGGTGGAAAAAACATGGGCGAGTCGCAAGGAGATGTGAGGCAAGGTGTTAATGCGCTGGCTGATGAACGGGCTGAAAGAAAGAAAACAAAACAAAACAAAACAAAACAAAGAAAGTAAAGGGGATTACGACGCGTGCGATAGCACCATAATAGGGGGAGGGGAAAAAAAAAGGTAAATAGCAGGTAGGTAGAAAACGCTTGGTGTGGATTTTGAGAAGGGATGCTGCAGATGAGGCTAGAGGTAGCCTGTATAGCGAGTCGAACAGGCTGGCAAAAAGGTCCCTATGCAGCAAAGCTCTAGGTATGGAACAGCGAGTGAATAGTGACGGCTTGATGAATGAAGGACAAAGAGAGGGTAGTTGGGGCAGTTTCTGGGCAGGCGCGCCAAAGGGTGTTGAGAAAGGCTACTAAACTGGAGCAGGTGGTCAGACGAGGCTGATGACCTCCGGCTGAGACCCGAGACCCGGGACTTTGAGACTCCAGGTGAGCCTGACAATGCAGATGGAGGGGAAAAGGGGTCATGACCTCAGTCTGGCCTTATCAGTTGGCGAAAATACCGCTTTCGTAATCACTGGGTCGATTGGCACATATTTGGTTCAACTAAGAAAGGCGAGAGGGCATGAGGCGATCTTACATATTGTTGAGGCAGCATCGTGTTTCAGCCATGAGCCGGCCGTCAATGCAAGAATCGCGCTGTGAGAAGAGAGCACTCCTTACCCTCTCACCATCTCCGTCCTTTGGAATTCGGTGCCTTTTTAGGTAGGTATCGGATCAGCCATCGACCCTATGCGAGGCATTTTTCGCGTGCGGAAGGATTCAGAACAACTGGATGAAGTTGTTCGTTCGAGGACCTCTGGTAGTACGGCATCTCGACGTATTGTAGGTGGAAGTCGTGCGTGTTGCCTAGGTTAATAGTACTAGGTAGGTGGGCAGAGAACCGATCCTGAAGGGGCCCACGCGAGACCTGACAATGAGCCATCGACGAAGGAGAGTGGCTCAAAGGAAAAAAATCTCCAGGAAGACCCCCTACCATCCAAATGGAAGCACCTCGACGAGCCCAACATGCATAGACACTTTCAGGTTGACAGCGTAAGGCCTGCAGCATTACAGTAATGCTACACGGTGGGATGCCTTGAAACCTTAAAATCCAACTCGTCAATATCATGTTGAGAACTATCCATATAGAAGAGAATGAATCAAAGAACTTTGGAAGCAAAGCAAGGTAGAGTTCAATGAAGAGAGACCTCTCTTTGACAGTTTGATCGGTGGAACAAGCTTCGTTGGGCCTCAAAGCTTAATTAAGGTACAAGGCTCTTTTGACAGGCAGCGCCGCGATACTTACAGCGAGAGGAGGTACGTACCACATCCGCCACGGCAGCAGCAGAACCCCGCAGAATATAAGAGCAGGTGCCTGCCACTGGAGGCACAGCGTCCGTGCCTGGCCTGCGGTTCAGCTCAGCGTGCCTACCTATTAAATACTCCCTTCCTCCCTTGCCGGCTGCCTTTTTCCGCATCTGCATCAGCATCAACAAGCAACGTCCCCAGAACCCTTGAACCGTTCTGATCTCCATCATCTGCATCTCCCGCCCGTTCCGCGTCGCTCCGCTTGACCGGCCGGCTTCTATCCAGCTACTATAACATCATCATCGCCACATCAACCTCACAATGGCGGAAGCAAAGGCTGCCTCCCAGAAGATCTGGCTCATCTCCAACGACAATGCCACCATGGAAGTCGGTACGTTTGCATCCTAGCGCTACGCTCATCTGCCGTGAGTCGCTGTCATTGACGCTCGATTTCAGACCGTTCCGTGGTTGAGCGCTCCATGCTCCTGAAGAACATGCTCGAGGACTTGGGCGGCGCCGACGTCAGCCCCGAGAACCCCATTCCCATTCCCAACGTAAGTTATCATTCCCTGGGCTCTCGGCCTTTGAAGTTTTTCTTCTTCTAGGAAACGACATTGACAGCGACTTTACAGGTCAACGAAGCAGTCCTGCGAAAGGTTGTTGAGTGGTGCGAGCACCACCGCAACGACCCCGTCACTGCCCCCGACGACGAGTCCGATGCCCGCAAGAAGACGACTGATATCGAGGAGTGGGACCAGAAGTTCATGCAGGTGGACCAGGAGATGCTCTTCGAGATCATCCTTGTACGTTATCATTCCGCCTCAACAGCAATATCCCGTTCAAAACTGACCCCAAAGCTAGGCTTCCAATTTCCTGGACATCAAGCCCCTTCTCGATGTTGGCTGCAAGACCGTGGCCAACATGATCAAGGGCAAGTCTCCCGAGGAGATTCGCAAGACCTTCAACATCACAAACGACTTCTCCGCCGAGGAGGAGGAGCAGATTCGCCGCGAGAACGAGTGGGCTGAGGACCGATAAACGGATCGTCTACATGGGCGCCTCAGAGCTCTTCATCTTTGTTTTGTTCCGGTGGAGAGCAGCAACGCGGATTGAGTTGCTTCCGCAGCTATTTTTCATAGAGCAACCTACGGCGTTGATGGGAATGAATTGACAGGGCTATCGGTTTCTTTCTTCTCGACTTTTCTGGTATCTTTTTTTTTTTTTCCTTTGGGGTTGACGTTTGCGGGGCTCGAGTGTACAATGCTGAACTCGGACACTTTTTTAATGAGCTGGGGAAGAGGCGTGTCTTCTTAAATTCAAGACAAGTTTACAGGCACCCCAGTTATCAAAATATAACGTTTTTTTCTACGCTGGGATTCTGATTGTAAAGGAAAAACAAACAGTGATGTTCTCTTACAAGCAAATTGGTGAGTCTCAAAGGTACGGCTTGGTCGGCTTTACCAAAAGTGTGACTTGCTGCGTGTTGGCCTGAGTCGATCAAGAGTAGGTATAAGAGATCAGCGGTTGATGATGGCAGATGCTATTCAGCATTCGGCCTTCGAGGATCATGTACGAAACGAAGGTTGCTGCAGCTCCAGCAATAGAACCACATTTCAGACGAGACGGAGAAGACGAGAACATGGGAAGAAAGCCGAAATGGCATCAAAAATAGGTTCATTCCTTTCCCTATGACCGACCGTGACATGAAGCAATATCAAGAATCAAGAAACCAGGCAACCGTGCCCATTCCATGCATCTGCATCCTCCTTAACCCTCCCCTCCCAACACGCCTGAAAAAGAAAAGACGGGGGGAGAAAGAAGTTTCTTTTTTTTGAACCCCTTCCTACACCCATCACCACACTAAGACCATGCCAAAAGATGAAACCCGCTGGAGGTCGGTACCGTCGGTGCGAGATAAGGGGGACTGTTCGAGGATGCCGGGTTGGTTTTTTGGGTGAGGTTGCTTAGATGCCAAGCTTGGTCTTCCTCCAGTGCCTTCTCTTGGCGTTGTAGCTGTACGAAATGACATGTTAGTGTTGTGCTTTTGTTAGGATGAAGTTTGTTGTTTTGCGAGAGGGGGATCATCCGGAACATGTAGAGGGAAAGATGTCGCAAAGTCGAGGAACGGAGGTAGTGATAAATGCCGAATATCGTCGCGATAACTCGAGGGGAAGAGTATTTCGGTTCTAGGGAGAATGAACGCACCGGATTGTGTTGCCAGAGCGAAGGCGAATCCATTGCGGAACCGGGCGGTTCTGCTTCTGGGCCTTGGCCAGCTTCTGCTTGGTTCGGAATGTCTTGTGGCTCTATAGGTTCATCTTCTCGTCAGCTTCTTTCGCTCTCCAAAAAGCATTCAAGCCTCTTTTTCCCCCTCCATCGGTTTGCGTCTTTCTTATTTTCCCCCAACGTCCTGCAGTCACTCTTGTCGGATCTCGCCTGAGTGCTCCAACTGCAGGAGCCGCGCCGGGGGAAAATCGAGAAAATCGCTCCTTTGGAAGGACAACTTGGCTCTGTTGATCAAATCAACGCCGGGGAACGAGAGGGAGCTGCCATACCGCCATCGTATTGACCTTGCGTATCGAGTCTGGTGATGATGACGATTTTCGGTGATGTTGAGAGTGATAGTAGGTTTTGCGACCCGCATCCGAGGAGGGCGTAAAGCCCTAGCGAGAAAAATTGCAGGACCTGACTTTGTGTGGGTTTGTGGCTGGTGCGGCGTGTGGCGCAGAGCATCTCTCTGCCTGAGGCAGAAGGAGCGGCTGAGGACCCGTTTGGGGCGGAGGGTCTTGTTGGAGGATTACCTAATAAGGCTACGATGAGGGGAGACAAAATAAGCTAGACGGCCTTCCAGAGTTCAAATGATGACCGAAGCAAAAGTGCATTTCTCACAGAGCTGGCCCTGACATATTTTTGAATTATAATAGTCTTTGCCATTGATCAGCCCGGCTCGATGCGCTCACTGGGAGCATCCAGCGCAGTAAAGGCTTCATCAGCTTTCCGTCTTTGTCGCCTCGTGCAACGCAGACTGGTCAAGTGATGTGAGGCTGCGTGAGATTAGCCTTACCTTTTTGTCTAAGCGCGTGGACCAACCAGAGGCCGCCGTCGGCAAGGACATCGCCTCTAGCAAAACGCCTGCCAAGATGGGTGCAGATGGGCTTTAGAAGTCTCCGGAATAGGGGACAGTTTGTAATTAATCTGAACTTGTCGCATAACAACATTCCAACGAAAGCCGTATCCCTCTCTTCGACGACACCTTGGGATACTCTCGCGTCAAACCCTCGACGGCTCATTCCCCGGCGTTTTGTTGCGCGTTCTTTATTTTCTTATTCGTATCTGGAAATCATTGGCGTATTCGAGAGAGCAACGATCCTCCCCCGCAAATCCCACTGCTGCGCGAGGCGAATCGCGAAACGGTGTTCATCTACCACGGACGGAGCGCAGCGGGTTTCACAGAGCTTCGGACTTTTCTTTTTTTTTTTTTCTTCTGTTCATTAATTTCACGATGGGTGCGGGAATGTCATGGTTGACCAACTTGGTCTGGGCAAAGAAGGAGATTAGAATCTTGATCCTGGGCCTGGTATGACGTCGTGCATTGGCTTGGGCTGCGATGTTGGAGATGCTAATGCCTGGCCTCGACAGGACAATGCTGGCAAAACGACTCTTTTATACAGACTGAAGGTGCGACTTCACGAGGCTGCCATATACCTGAACGCGTGTGCTGACTTTGATTGGGATCAGATTGGAGAAGTTGTCACGACCATACCGACGATCGGATTCAACGTCGAATCAGTCACGTACAAGAATCTCAACTTCAATGTTTGGGTATGAATCACGACTACGAGATACACATGAAAAAGAGGAACCGCCTCTTGCTAACAGCACGTTTTTTTCGCTTCCAGGATCTGGGTGGTCAGACTAGCATCAGACCATACTGGCGGTGCTACTATGCCAACACCGCTGCCGTCATCTTCGTCGTCGACTCGACCGACATCGACCGGTTACAAACCGCCGCAGAGGAGCTGTCGGCCATGCTGAACGAGGAGGAGCTCAAGGACGCGGCACTGCTGGTGTTTGCCAACAAGCAGGATCAGCCGGGCGCCAAGGGGGCGGGAGAAATCTCAGAAGCGCTGCAGTTGGGCGAGCTGCGGGACAGGAATTGGAGCATCATGGCGTGCTCGGCGGTCGATGGCAGTGGTGTGAATGAGGGCATGGATTGGCTAGTGGTAAGTCTTTTGTCTGGTGATCGATTTGTTTGGGGGAAGAAGGCTAACCAATTTACGTCTAATTTAGCAAACCGTGAACCAAGATAACTAAAACGCGAGAGTCTACGAAACATAACGAATACGTGAAGGAAGCTCAATCAGCCTTTCTTCTTCACTACCGAAACGCAACTTGTACAACAAATGATAGGATGATGGCAGCGACGGCCGGGTTTCGTCGTGTCTGGGCGGGCAGCGCCATACTGGGCTGGGAGAAGGATATGCAAGTAACGCCATAGCCGCCCATATAATAGGCGGACGATTGGTTTGCGAGGAGGCGAAGCATACGGACGGCGGCAATATGAAGGTACTACCATTTAATTTTAGACTTGGGATACGCGTTAGTATCCTGTTTCGATTCTCAACGTCAGTCTCGGTCCTTGGATGCTGACCCTGGCCTCGCAATCCTCGTAGTTTGCATCTGCGGGATCTGCGCGGCCTATCTGTTCACGAAAAGACCCGCAATGTGTGTGTGTGTCTGTGTGTGTGGTTCATGTTGGACCCCAAGTAAGTATTCCGGGCTCATGTGGTACCACCTGCCAAGGGATTGCTATGAGACGGTTCTTCTCCCGGACATACGTCAAGTGCCTTGAGCTATTCACATGATACCTGATTAGTAGCCGTCTGGGTATATTAGCGATTCTCATACCTCAGCGGATACAATAGTGAGAAAAGGAGGAGGGACTGGCCGGACGAAAATGCGTGAAGATGGTACAGTGCTGAGGGTAGGGGGAATACTAGCAGCAGAGGAGTTCCTGTCAACCCTCCTCAAAAGCATATACGACCTGTTCGCCACGGCGACACGGACTTTAGCGGATATACATGTCAAATGACCTCTTAGACTGGCGGTAGATGAGATTTGGGCTCATATAGGCTACTACCTACTACTGTATTCCGCTGGTGAAGAACATTGAACAAGCAAGATGGATGAGAGGTTCTGTCGTTGCTGACTTGTCATACGGCAGTTGAACTGGAGACGCCAGCACTTAACTAACCGGGCGTACATAACCTTCATCGACAAGTAGTCCACAGTGGAATGCCGTTAAGATACGAATATCAGATTATCAGCAAAGCCTTCGACTTAAGTTTATGATTACGGTAGAAAGTTTAAGCACTAGGGGTAGGATAATTCATGAGCAGGTGACCACGCGTCCAGGCTCGGACACCGAGACGCGAGGCGCGCCATCCTGCTCTACGTAGCGTATCTTCAAGCCAATTGGTAGTGGAATGGGGTGATGACGAGCGGCCGTTGCGGCACCTGCGGAAGGGGAAGGCAATGGCGAGCCCCGCTTGGAAGCTGGAAAATCAGGCGAGATATGAGATTAATTGACTCATGTATTGATGAAAGGGCTCATATGGTAGGTAATCCAAGTTGTGAGAATTTGAGGGGAGAACAAGCGTCACTGGCGGCACGAGAGCGTGAGGACATCAAGTGGCTGATGTATGCTCCGTATCTGCAATTTTTCAGTTTCATCCTGACACGTAGACAAGACGGCACCTTGAGGGGATGTAGAGCTTGAAAAGGATCAAATATGAATGTACATTACGTCCTTCTTACGTACCACAGCACAAAGAGCATACTACCTACGTAGGTACCTATGATCAAGTTCCAGTCAACACAGTCCAACTCAGTTCCAGAAGCCCGCGCCGCGCCCCGGTCGAGAGAGCCGATTCCCGCTTTGCTTTAGAGGTCTTTTGATTGGCTCCGTTACCCCACATTGGGCTAGCCCAGCGGGGAAAGATCGAGCGAGCCGGCTCTTGCTTCCCACCCAGAAGCCAAGAACTGTACGGATACTGCATGTACCTCGTATGCGCGTGTGGGCAGGACGAGATACCTGCAATGCTTGTCAAGTCCATTGCCCTGACGTAGGGAGTGGATTTTGGGACCAAAGTCAGGCACGCGAGCTCTGGACAACGCCGGGCATGACTGGACGGGAATTGTGGGTGAAAAGGTACAGAAGAGCATCTCGGCAGTTGTCTTCATCTACAGCATCTCATATAACTAGGTATATGTCCATCATTAGTAGTTGAGTACGGTCAAATCAAACATGCCCAACAATCTGAGTACTAGGTATTAACCTTACGAGCTTGGGTACCTACCTTAGGTACTAGTGAAGTTAGTACCTTACACTTCCAAGTTATTAGCTGCTTTATGTAGGGCAAGCATGAGCAGGCAAACAACAGCAGAGCTTGGATGGAGGCAGGCGGGGGGAGGGGAAGGAGGGAGGGAGGGTCCATGTATGCATGTACACTCCCGCCAGCTGCCGGCTCTCAACCACACAGAGCTCTTCTATTCCATCCGGCTGGCCATGGATGCGTGAATTCGCAGCTCTCTTACAGGCTTCGTCTTACATCGGGCTCGATCAATCACCCCACCAACTACGCTCACTCCTCTCTTTCTCCTCTTTATCTCGCTCTCTGTCTCTCTCTCTCTTGGTTGATCTGTGTCCTGTCTTCTCCCGACGTATAAAGAGGCATTCCCTGGTGACCGTATTCCGTGCCCCTCTACTCTCCCTTCTCTTCTTCTTCCTCCTCCTCCCGGGCACTCTCTTCCTTCCTCCCTGCTCGTCGCCTATTACCCTCCATCTTCTCGATTTGTGTCATACAGTCGATCTCTTTTACTTTCCGAGATACCACAGAGCAAGTCATCTCTTCTTTTGATCGCCTTCCAATTGCACTGCAAGTCATCCATTCACTACGGTAACTAACACCATCTCCCAGCTCTCTATCCACGATAGCCAGCCACCGACACAATGGTTGCCAACGACACCCCGGCGTCCACCTTCAGATACAACGAGAAGCCGGTCTACACCACCTCCAATGGCGCTCCCATTGACAACCCTGAGGGCTGGCAGCGCCCCGGCACCATTGGGCCTCTGCTGCTCCAGGACTTCCACCTGATTGACGCCCTAGCCCACTTCGACCGTACGTATCCACGATGACACTTCTCTCTTGATTCCATATTCTCTACCAACGTCTCTCAATACTCGATTCTCAGCAATTCTTCAATGTACCCTTAGCAAGTGACAATAGATCAGCCTGCTAACACTCCACATCTAGGCGAGCGTATTCCCGAGCGTGTCGTCCACGCAAAGGGGGCTGGTGCATACGGCGTCTTTGAAGTCACTCATGATATCACAGACCTCACCTCCATCAACATGTTTGACACCGTCGGCAAGAAAACCAACTGCGTTGCGCGTTTCTCGACTGTCGGTGGCGAGAAGGGCTCTGCTGACACAGCCCGTGACCCCCGCGGCTTCGCCATCAAGTTCTACACGGAGGAAGGCAACTGGGACTGGGTTTACAACAATACTCCCGTCTTCTTCATCCGTGACCCTACCAAGTTCCCGCTCTTCATCCACACTCAGAAGCGTAACCCCCAGACGAATCTCAAAGATGCCACCATGTTCTGGGATTACCTCTCCACCCACCAAGAGGCCATCCATCAAGTAATGACTCTCTTCTCCGATCGAGGCACCCCGTACTCTTACCGGCACATGAACGGATACTCGGGTCACACACACAAGTGGACCAAGCCTGACGGATCGTTTGTGTATACTCAGGTTCACCTCAAGACCGATCAGGGCATCAAGACGTTCACTGGTGAGGAGGCCGCCAAGATGTCTGCCGAGAACCCAGACTGGAACACTCAGGATCTTTTTGAGGCTATTCAGAAAGGAGACTTTCCCAGTTGGACGGTTTATGTCCAGGTCCTCACTCCTGAGGAAGCTGAGAAATTCCGATGGAACATCTTTGATCTGACCAAGGTTTGGCCTCAGAAGGACGTGCCCCTGAGACCCATTGGCAAATTCACGCTCAACAAGAACCCCGAAAACTATTTCGCCGAGATTGAGCAAGTTGCCTTTTCCCCCTCACACTTGGTACCCGGCGTTGAGCCTTCCATCGACCCCGTGCTGCAGTCCCGACTATTCTCTTACCCCGACACTCATCGTCACCGCCTTGGCGTCAACTATCAGCAGATTCCTGTCAACGCGCCTCTCAAGGCATTCAACCCCTTCCAGCGTGATGGTGCCATGGTCGTCAACGGCAACTATGGAGCCAATCCCAACTATCCCAGCTCCTATAGGCAGCTGACTTACAAGCCTGTCAAGCCTACCGTCACGCACGAGACTTGGTCAGGCCATGCCGTCCATGAGCTCTTCCAAGTAGTCAACGATGATGACTTTGTTCAAGCAAAGGGCCTCTGGGACGTTCTCGGTCGGACTCCTGGCCAGCAAGACAACTTTGTTTCGAATGTCGCCGGCCACTTGTCGGCCGCTCATCAAGACACCCGCAACAGGACATATGCCATGTTCATGCGAGTGGATCCTGCTTTGGGGGTTTCTATTCAGGAGTCGACGGAGAAGCTTGTCAAGTAGATCAGATCAACGTTTTGAACAGAGGAATGCAAAGTCATCCAAGTGCTGAGAGATTGAGCTCTGAGGAGATTTTACAATGTCAGGGGCTTTACCTAGTACTGAACGAAAACGTTAAGAGATGTTTTGCCCAACATCATACTCGTAGCTGTATGTGTTTGCCCCTAATCGAACATGTACGGGTCGGCGATGATGGTAGAATAAGTTGCGAATTTAAACGTGTATCTTAACCTCAAGACTGGGGTGTAACCCTTTCTTTAACCATCATTTTTGCCTTCTTTCGCGATCATGAGTCTAACCTCATCCTATGTGTTTACAGCAGTATCCTCATCGTGCATTACCTGGGTTCTACAGTAGGATATTCAGCTTTTGGAAAATCTATATCTGTACTGCGGATAAAGTAAGAGGAATCATCAGCAAGAGTCAAATCAATGCAGCACATGAGAGGAATCAGGCACTCCTTGTTTTTACCAAGTTTGGATTAACTACCTAGTATTTCTGCCAACGACAAGAAAACGAGCAGGGACCCTTTTCCAGCAGTGCGTGACATCGCGTGCGAAGCATCTCCGCCGCCTGGGCGAAAGAAGCCATATTTGTCCTTCATTTGTTACAGTGTGTTTTTTTTTAGATTTTTTTTTTCCCCCACCAAATTCGATTTCTGCCCCTTTTTTTTCAAGTTTTTTTCTCGCACGCCTTGAATTCTATATCCAGCATCTCTTGTGCAATCCCAAGTGCTCTTCCGTTTCCTGCGGAAGAGCCCAGGAGTGAGTCCGAGGCAGCCGGCAAAGCACAGCGTTGCCGACAGCCCGGCTCGCTCGCCTGGCATCGCGCCACATCCGCTTCGATGCCTCTCCAGATAGATCCAGTCCGTCTGAAGTGGCGATCGCAACGGAAGTGGTATGTAGAGAGATGAACTACAAAAACCGATTCGCATCGATACTTCCCAATGCCATCTCAACAAGCCGTTGTCGCATCGCCAAGTGAAAAGGGGGCACAGCTCTTCGGCGCGCTGTAGCCGTCCCCCCTAATCGGCATGTGAAATGGTAGAGTCGATTGAGTTTCTGGCTGAGAAACATCGCGGCGAAAACGGAGGAACGGAAGAAGTCATGCACTCGTCGCTGCACAGCAGAGACAAGGCACTAAACCCACCCTATCGTCATCTTGCCAGTAAGCCGACACATTCCAGATATCTCAGCACCGTGATCGCAATGCGCAATGATGTGATATTGTTGGTTTGACGTCGTTCCAAGGGGTGCCAAGGACCTGAAAACCAGTCCAGATCCAGGGAGCCGGTGTTGGAAACGAACCGTTGAGCCGAATAAAACCGTTGTCGTAAGCTGAGTACTTGATCCGAAGTGAGAAAGTGACCAATCCCAGCGTCTAGCGGGAGAAACCAAAGCTTTCCATGTATTCATGATCGTGTCGTGTACCCCTGAGTCTATTCGTAACTCATTCATGCCGTCGTCAAATGCTTTCGTGAATCATTACGCAAGGTAGGATATGGTAAGACCAAAGAGTGAGTGGCCTGGGATGTTACTCTCAGGCACCCCACATCCGAGAGGGAGATCTTCCGATAAAAGAAAAGCCTGCCCACAAGTGCCTCGAGAGAGGCCAAGGGGGATGAGAAAAGAAGATGAAGGAATCAAATCCAATGGAGGTTTCGGACCGTGCCGAGTTGTTGTGCATTGCTGCAGTTGCCTCTTATCTTTAACCCAATGTGTACCAGAAACAACAAGAATAAGGAAAAAGAGAAGAGAATGTCGCAAGCCGCTAGCGTCTGTGCCGAATAAAAGAGTCCCCGCCCGGTTGGAAGAAACACATCCAGAATTGCCGCCTCAGATCCAGCCGTGTTGGTGGTATCGTGTAAAGGAAAAGGAGAAGAAGCCCAAAACAAAATGCCGAGCTTGCGGCCATGACGAGACGGATGATCGAGTTTTCTGGACTGTCAACGAGAACTAGATTCGAAACCATGTGCACGCTTGCTGTGTCGCCGAGAGCAAAACGAAAAGCCAAACGAGATGAAAGAGGAAAGAAGAAAGCAAAGAAAAAGAGGAAATGATTAAGGGTATTTCCTGGAAAAAGAAGGATATTGTCGAGGTATTCGAACTCCGGTCCTGATGCAACAAAACGCCTATATGCCCTGACATGGTGTCTATGCCGATGAGAAGTGATGACTCTTTGCTTTTGTTTGTCCGAGGGTGGGGTGCGCACAACCGCGAGCCGGTGGCGGGACGGGTATCAAGATTGAAGTCGGTTGTCGGTCGCGGGAGTGGTTGCAGCCTCACATGATGGTGGCGTACTCATGGTAGCGGTCCCAGCCGAAGCCACCGATGCCCATACCCAGACTCACTCCGCACTGTGAGGGTGCGAAGACACTGGGGAGAGGAAGTGCTGGGATGGGTGCCATGATGGGCGGGCTGTAGAAGAGCTCTGCGGTAGTCTGCGGGAGGCTGAACGAAGGCGTCGGAGAGGGCAGCTGGCAGTCGCTCATCCCCATGTTGGCCCAAAGGGGAGTGTTGCTCGAGTCGACAGACGAGGTGACGCTGGGACTTGAAGGCAGCACCTGCCAAGGCTCAACGGCCGCGGGGATGATGTGAGGGGGGGCCTGCGTCCACATGCCGCCGAGGGGGGAGCTGGGCAGCAGAGGCGGCTGTCGAATGACCTCGACGACTCTTGGCGGGGGAGGCAGAAGCGGCTTCATCAGGTTCATGATGCTCGCCTTGACATCCTTGCTCTTTCCGTTGAGCAGCTCGCCGGCACCCTCCTCCTCGAGACCCTCCAGGGCGGAGACGTCGGCGCGGAAGACGAACCTGTTGATGGCCTGGACAAAGTCTTCGTGCAGCTTCTTGCACTGCTGCTCCTTCTCGGACCAGTCGTAGGTGTTGGCCTTTGCGTCGACGCAGTGGACCTCCTTGTGGTACTCGACGAGGGCATCAATGGTGTCGGTGGTCAGCTTGAAGGCGACCTCGTTGCGCAGGACCATGTCGACGTGGACAATGTAGGCCTCGATGTGGAAGAGCTGGTGGCTGAAGAGGTTCTCCGTGGGGTCCTCGGGCATCTCGGCCTGGGGCAGCTTGGCGAGCATGATTGAGCAGAGGGTCCAGATGGCGTTTGGTGATGACAGGATCTCGGTGAGGCATCGCTGGTGCTGGGGGACGCTGTTGAGGGGGCGCTTAACCCGATTGACACGCTTGAGCGTCTGCGTAAGCCACGGCTCGACCCGGGAGCCCAGGACGACGTTGACGGATGAGGCCCGCGGGGCAAAGGCCGCGGCCGAGGCGGGGAGTAGCTGGACCGGCATGCTGTCGTTTTGAGCGAGGACACTGGACTTTTGTCTTGGGTGTAAGTCGAGGACAGGCGGCTGTTTATAGGTGATGGAGCAGCCCCAAGACGAAGGACGGCGTCGAGGTCTGACGGGAGAGACGCCTCTTCTTCTTTAGGCCTTGAGAGACAAGAAGCGGCGGATAGTTCAAGGCGGCGCAACGGACGAGGAGGGGTGTTGAAGAAGAAAGCAACAAAGGAGGACAATGACACACAACGACAAGGGGCGGAGTGAAGAGAGGGCGAAGAAAGGAAAACAAAAACCTGGAAACGGTGCCGAGCAGGGAGTGGCGCAAAGGTTGGCAGGCTGACTGAATCACCTGCTGAGCGGCCGAATGCCAGGGAGGAGGAGAGAAGAGAACGGCGGACGAGGAGATCGTGAGGAGGGAAGAGAAGAAAGAAGAGGGTGTGTGAGCGGGGAGAAATGGTAGATATACGGGCAAGAGGCGCGGTGGAGGTGGCTCGGGTGCACTAGAGCGGGAGTCCAGCACTAGGAGCACTAAAGGTAAGGTAGACTAGGCGTAAGGTCTGGTGGTGCTCTAGGCACTGTAGCAGGTCGGTTCAGGCGCTGGGGGGTCCCGCTGAGGGCGAGTGGCTAGCGGCGGTTGGCGGTTGCAGTTCAGGGCAGTCAGTGGCCGTCTTGGGTGGTGCTCGGAGGCTGTCTAAATACCACCGCACGAGATGGCAACAGACGGCAGCCCCAGCTCGACCACATGCATGGCCCTCGTAGTGGCACTAAGCAGCCCAAGCATGACTGCCTGCTGCATCTGCATCTGCATCTGGTACCCGCTCGCTGGCGTTTTTTGAGTGTTAGGGACCGGTATTTTCGTGTTTTTTGCTCCCCAGCATCGGGCGCTTTTGCCCTCCCTCCCACACGCCCCCCCTTCCCTGAGGCGTGCGTCTTGTCCTGTCCTGTCCTTGTCTATCCTGGGCCGTGGCCGTGGTCTGGCCTGGCCTGGGTCTCGCCATAGAGGGGCCTCGTCTGCAGGCGCCAGAGTAGGTACTCGTAGGAGGAAAAAAAAAGAAGAGCATGATGATGGGCCTGGGGTTTCTCGTACTCGGACATGTACACCCTACTTCGTCCAGGCTGCGCGGCAGTATGACGCAGACGAGTAGGGAGTACACCCAGAGACGCCCTCCCGCGTACTCCGAGGGCAGCAGAACGACTTGGACTTTGGGGGAGCGGGCGTCTCCCATTTTCCCATGTGCAATTTGGCTTTTGCTTTTGACTTTGTCCTACACCTCTTGGCCGGGTTGGTGTCGTGGCATGTCATTTTCTGTTTGTTACCTTGCCTTTGATGTCTCTGAACGTAGTCCGTCATGTGTGCGACGTGCTCGACACATCTTACATTCCGGCAGCTCGGGAGCACGAGGTTAACCTCTCGAGCCTGGTTTCCATCCATGCCATTGTCAGTGCTTTGCCTACCATCAAATAAGGAACCTACGAGAGCGAGCAGCGACCGGCAACCGCTTCCTCAGATGGAAACTGAACTGGGGACTGGATGCTGGATCATGCTGGATACCACTCCGTACTGGCTACCTCTGAGTGGCACCGGCAACGGGGCATTTTGCCTCGTACTCCATACCTCGAGGCACTCGGTGCTCCGACGCTCGAGTGCTGAGAGCCAGTGACCAGGACGGGTCCGAGTCGTACTATCGTGACTCGAACACTCTTGCAATAATAGTCGCAGTGCTACCTGTAAGTAGTAATACCACCCACATGGACGAAGGGCTCGACTCCATACGAGGACCTCCATACAGGACACTGGCACAGACTGACATACCGGCTATGGTAGAGCAGCAGCAGCAGCAGCATGTCATTGCTCCACATCCCGTCACTGCCTCTCTGCTACTGCCCTGTACAAGGACATCTAGCATGTCCATCCCAACGGCCCACCAAATCCCCAAATCCAGCATGAAGCATTATCCGGAAGAGTCGAGGCCAGAAAATCATAAGACTAAAAACAAGCACCCCAAGTCTGGGCTGTGTTTCCCTTGGAAAGAGAGAGCTAAAGCAACTCCAACTTTCTGGCAGCGGAAACTGAAAATAGGGGGGCGTGCGCATTGAAAGTCGGGAAGAGAGAGAGCTCAAGTGGCCTGGCAAAGAAGGAGGAGGGGCGTGTACAGCCACAGCTTGCCCGAAACGGGTAGTCCTGCAGGCGCCGGTGGAGCTGAAAGACCTGCAGCACCCGCGCCACACACCGTCTGCTTTTTTTCCTGCTCTTTCTTCTCCCTTGCTGTATCGTTTCTTGCTCTGCGCCTGGTTTTCCTGCTTGTTTTTCCGTGAGGTACCGCGACTTTCAAAGGGGAAGAGGGACTTGTCAAGGTACCTTGTAGCTTTTGTGGCGGGTATCGTAGTCGCAACAGCGTCGGCTCCTTTTTTTTTTTTTTCGTGGCCATCAGGCGCCCAGCCGTCACCGACGCTTTCGTACTATTTTCTTTTGCGCTAGGCTTTGTCGACCTAACGAGGATTCCTCTCCCTTTTTCGTGATGACCTCATCGTCATTGTTCTTTGAGGGAAACGTGACCAGAAAACAAAGTCCCTTGTTGCCTAAGAGGGTACGTTAGTCTGGTCGATGAGCAGCACAGAACATGCACATCTACATCATTGGTGCCCGGACATGATATCACGAGATCAGCCCGTCCATCAACAAGGCAGGGTCCCGTCTCAGTAGGCGCTTGGCGCTGTGAGCGAAATATCTGCCCACAGTAACGACGTAGGTAGACACTGCGGTATTACGGCAAATACCCAAGTAGGTACTCGTACTCGTACGAGGGATGCGGGCATGGTCATGGGCTGGATGGTCATGGACGCTGGTGGGTAGCAGTCGCAGTGTTACCTGTTAGTGGCAGCATATCGGTGCCAACTTATAGGAGAGTGAATGGTACCTTAAATCGACTACGAGATGCGGCGTGAGAGCGTGTATATGTGCACACCAGAGAGAGAATCATAGGTTAGTAGCCAAAACAAGTGCCACACCGTCGTGGTGGGCAACCTAGACGTCGGGCTCAAGACATGTGCCCTCATCCTCGTCGATAAGAGGAATGACAAGAAGGGAGAAAGAACCACAAGAGTGCCGTAAGTGACCGATCGACCGTCTGCCGCCACCTTGCCTGCCGGGCAGTCGTGAGATGACACTTCGCTACGCTGCTAAGGCGCCATCTCCTCGTATAGTACCTAGTGTTGTTGCATAAAGCAGCTTCGTGCGGCCCATCTTGTTGGGTCCCATCATGATATATGACAACTCGTGTCTCGAAAAGAAAGGGAAAGGGCCAGAGATTGAGACGGAGGAGATCTCCGACTCGTCCAGTTGAGTCCCGAGCCAGTACATCAGGTTCGCGTTTTGCATGCAAAGGTTTGCCTGCAATACAGCTCGCTTCGCTGCTCATCGCTCATACCCAGAGTTCATGTAGCAGACTGACTCTCCAAGCTCATACTGTCGCCGAGCATATGCGCCATGTAGTCACTCCCCTTCTTGCTCCACATCTGAAGAGTGAGGGGAAAGGCCAGACTCAGGAATCGAGCCTTCGCGAAGCAACAGATACGCAAATAACCCCACGGCGACGGAGCCGCTATTGCTTGACATCTCGAAGCGAGAATGGTTGCGCCGCTTATGCAGGATGGAATAACACCCCCCGTGCGTGCCTCCGCTTACTGGATTTGCTTGTGGACAATGTGGACGATGTAGGAGCAGAGAAAATAGACGGGTGATGCTGTTGCTAGCACCAGCCGCCGGCTCGGCCCCCTCCAGTGTCATCTTACCAGACTCCTAGCTCAGTTTGGGAGATGGGGGGGGTAAAAGTGGTCAGCATAGCTAGCAACGAGCTGAAACCAGACGAGAAATGCATGTCAAATGGGAGAAATTACCATCGACCGACTCATCTCATCGTCTGGTCAATGAGATGCAGAAGAAGCCCTTGTTTACGCTGCATCTGCTGTAATGACCTGCATGCCCAACGCCGCGCCATGCGCCGGCCGCAACCTGCCTGGGTGTGAGTGAGGAGACGGCCCTTTCCAACGGAAGGAGAGACCACAAGTGACATGGCTCTTTTCCACTCCATTCTTTTGTTTTTCTCCTCCACTTCCACAGTGCAAGCTCGAAGTGTGCGGACATGGCGGGTGGCATGTGCCGCCAGCCGAGCCATACCAGTTGTAGTTCTGCCCTCGCTTCCGTCTGGTTTGAATGCGTACTGTGGATCGTGGGGAGAGAGGAAGCAGTCGTACGAGTCGTCAAGGACATGTAGGCGCCGTAGCTTGAGCATTGGCCGCGTCCCCGCACTCAGAGGCGTCTCTCTGGGATCGCCCATGATCCTTCCTTTGCCGACGAGGGATTTTGATAACACTCGGGGTCTCGTGAATCGCCCTTTGCTTCGAGTCCTCCGCAGCCGTCGGCACCGGGCTCTCTTGTTCGCCCTGATTGCTTGGTGAGCTGCCAGGAGAAACAAGGCCTTTGATGAGGATGGAGACTGTCTAGGGAGAAGCCGTCGTCCGTCTCCGTTAGGGCCGGGTGTTTCCCCTGGGTGGGAAGGCAAGCTGGAGCATCGAGACCATCCTGATCGCTGCAGACATGTAAGTCCCGGGCAATGGTTGGGCAATGGCTCTCGAGTCCGTCCCAAGGCCCCCCCGGAGCGTCCCGAGACGGCGGGACATTGCCAGGAGTCCAACATCTCAAAAGACCCTCCCAAAGGGGTTCCCCTGGATGCTCACAGCTAGCAAACAGAGAATCGACAGTGTGCGCATCTTCACGGCCAGGAGCGTTGCCTCCATGCAGACGGTGTTAGTGGCTTCGGCGAGCTGAGGTGTGTCGGTTGAAAAGTGCCCCTACGGCGTCTGATTGGCCAGCGACCTTGGAGGCCAGTGGTTGCCAGGGTGGAGTAGCCAAAAGAGATCGATGAGACTGAGCCTCATTGGCTCTGTCGACATGGCATCTGGCCAATCACAGCAGACGGCCTGATATTCGCAAAACCTGTACAAGCGGCGTCGAAAGCACAGAGCTTCTCTACACAGAACGGGAGTAGGTCGAGCCGACTGGCGAGCCCTCTTTTCGTGTTTCGTCGTCCCCTCTCTTGGTCTCTCGTCCGTCTGTCTGCGGAGATTGATAAGTGACAAAGCTTCTCCTAAAAGGCTCTTCTGCTTACATTGCGCGGCAGCTGAGCCTTGCCGCATCTGTACCCACTGATTGCTTCTGCTATCTCTCTCCCATCTCTCTCTAACCGTCCGTCTCGTCTACCTTTCTCATGGCGAAAGGGGAGGGTTTCCGGCTATCCGCCAGCAGGGAGGTGGCGGCTCTTGCTGTGGCACCTGGGGCCCTGCAGCGTCTGCATCTCCTTGACTGGCTACCGAATCGACTCTGCTGGATTCTGAGGATGGAGAACGGAGAATGGAGAATGGGGGCCATCAAATCTGTGCCACTGCTGCGACGCGGGGGTTTGATGCATCTGGCCTGTCCTGTCGGTCCGCTTATGCTTGCAGAGACGGCGCGGAATCCTGATTCCAGCGCGGTGCCGTGGCAGCAAGTAGCGAGTGCCCGTGGATGGCCGGCCAAAGCTTACCACCCAGCTGCGACGCGTCTCGCGGGCCATGTTTTGGTCTCGTCGTCTGATTCTGGCGTCGGTTGGACATGTGGACGGACGAGTCTGACCACGGCGGTCGTGGCTGGGATACGAAAGAGTGCCGCGCAAGCCACAGGCGGGTTAAAGCGACGAGGTACCGGTACTTTGCGCGCCGGGCGGGTACATGGAGGTTGGCGGAGTCGAATCGGCAGCCATCGGCCTATCAGACGTTACTATACTATACGATATGTACCTCACCTTGAGGCGGACACTCATGCTATTACTCGGTACCTTATGTTCAAGTACGAGTGATACCTTCGAACCTGGCTGCTGATTGCTTCCAGATCTATTGCTATTGCAGTACTACCTGCGCTTTTTGTTTGTACCTACAAACTCCATACGAGCATTTGGGTGTGCTCGTATAAGGCCGTCACTGAGAGATAGAGGTCCCCGGGCGAGTTTACGGTCAAGCCGGGCAAAGGCGATCATCGACCGGTAGCGCTACAACAGCACACAGGCTGGGGTTTGAAGCCCGAGAGCAAGGCATGGAATGTTCACGGTTACGAGAAGAGCTAAAGGTAAGGCAGGAACTGCTAGCAACGGCATTGCCAAACATAGGCCATGCCTCGGCAGTAGGTACCAGTGGTTAGCAACTGCCCTGAAGGTCGATACTGTAACTGGGCAGGTACATCCGCAGTGATCGTGTGGATGATCTCTGGTGTTAGTGTGTGCGTACCTCGCTCCTTCTCTTGGCCACACTCACCCTAGAGTAAACGACGACGACGAAAGATGATGATGATTTCTCCCTTTTTTCGCCGCTACAAGAGGATCCAAGACCAAGGACACGTCACTTGAGGCAACCAAGGCCCCGTTGTAGGCCTGCTTTGCAAAGAGCAACTTTATCAGAGGCCCAACCGCTGAGCGACGCCCTTGGAGGCGGTTGATTATCTGGCCGCAGGTGACGACGCTCACCTCTACCCGCCATGACAACGGCAAAACCATTCGAAGCCCGATTATCTAAGTGAGGCTCGGTTCGGGAGACCTTGCACTCTGGGGGAGTGTACTGCGGACGCCCCTCCAAAGGCGAAAGGAACAAGGGCGGCGCATATCGGACGGAAGAAGCGCCTTGGCCATGGAGATGCATTCAGTGCATTGACCTTGGCTGCGCAGGCATTCGGCACATGCGAGGTATGCATGTACTCCGTTCCGGGCACCCGATGGGCTTGTCCGTGCCTCGACGCCTCAAAGAGGCAACGGCAGCATTGGGAGACGCACGGCGACAATTGTCGAAACAGCAAAGCGGCTACGTAGCGAGGCTGGCGCATCAAGCTGGCCTGGCCACCTAGCCATCACAGACGTGGCCACCGCCAAAGACGTGGTCGTGAGCCTTGCCGTGCCCAACATTCCCTCTTCGTCTGTCGCCCTCGTCGCCTTCAAAACCCTCGCGGGCTGCCTCTGAATTGGGGCGCCGGTGGCAAATGCAGGCTCCTCACCGATGCATTAGCCAAAACCCCACGACCCCCTTTGGGACTTTCACCAGCAGGGCCGGGTAGTCTACGATGACAGCACGCGCCTCAACAAACGCCTGATGCCAGTATCTGGCAAACAATGAGCCTGCCGGCAAAGGTTTATGCAGGGCGCCTCCTGGTTCGGATAGCCGAGAACCACGGCAATGGAGAAATCTGACCCTGGAACCCGTCCCCGGAGACGGTTGGTGGACCCCACGCCAGCAACGGGTCGCTCACCGATCGACAAGAGCCAGCGACTCGGATACTGCTCGTGCTCGTATCCAGGAGACAGACAGATGTCTATTGGCAGGATTTTTGAAGTCCATACGCTGGCAGTTCTGAGCAAGTGTGGCTGGTGACGAGGCCCAACGACCCAGGACCTCCAAGTACATGCGTGTATGTGAAGGAATTTACTGTCGCATAGGAAAGGATTTCTTGTGCTACGGCCTTTGGGAAACGAGGTGCGCATCCCGTCCTTGCATGCCCATCATATCGCTTTCGGCTGCAATGTACAATAGGTCCTGACAGTACGCGGTACAGGTACGATGCCATCACGACGTTACGCCGTCCTTTCGACGGCCCGAAGCACGGGTCTATTGATTGTACCATCGTCTGCATGCAGCTATCCGGCCAGACAAGACGGGCATCTCGCAACAGGCACGACCAGACGCCACTCTCCGTGGCCACCGGCCCTGAAAACCCATGGACAGCTGAACGAGCTGCATCGATGCCTCCTTACTACGCCCTCGACTACTGCACGACCGTGTCCATGGCCCCCCCCNACCACCCCCCCCCTGACGTCTTTCTGCAGCTCGGGCTCGGTGCAAGCTCTGGCTTTGTGCGGATTCTGCTTGATGCCCTGCCCCTCGGTGTGACCGCCATCAACGTGGCGCGGCAGACTCGACGACTATCATCGGCTCGTGGCTGTGTCTGCCTTGCGAACTGTGGCTAACCACACACAGATCGGCCAGCTGTCCCGTCTCCTGTCCTTGCGCTGCTTATGTAACACATCGATTCCCGCACGGGAGGCAACCAAGCGGAACCGCGTCCGGAGGTACCGTCCCACCGCCCCTGATGCTACTGGTGACTTCGTTACCAAGTCGACTCGACAGACAACTCCCTCCCAAGTCGCCTCCTGTGTGATCTGTGCCCATCTCGTTGGTACAGGGGATACGGAAACATGAGAGAGAACAGAAAAAAGGTTTCGGAATATCACCCTGACGTCGATACCTAACGAGCCAGGGTCGAACCTTGACCCCTTCTAAGCGGCGTCTAAAAAAAATCATTGATGCCCCATGCTGATATTATCCTTGGCATCGATGACGTCGTTGCCGCTTGTCGGAGCAAACTGCCAGGTCCTTGAGAATCGTGCCATGTTCTGACATGGATGTTTTGGCTTTCCTCTCTCTCGCTGCCGCCATCCCAGCCCAGCAACCACAGGGCCCAGGAGGGAAGGATGTCTTGGTTCGTTACACAAGGCCTGGGATGAGCAGAGAAGGGAAGCGACGTTCGATGCTCTTGTGACCGCCGCGTCATGTGGACAGATGTCTGTAGCAGGTCTCCTACCTTACCTGCGCATGGATGGATGATGGAACATGCCGAGCGCTGCCCGAGGAAACAAGCCCATGTCTGGCAATGACAGCAGCTGCATCTTGGCCTTTGACTCATTCATGCCCAAGTACAAGCATGACACGGCACGGCATGGCACAGCGGCACGCTTCGGTGTTGTGTTGTTGGGCATAGGAAACGCGGAAGCATGGCCTCAACAAGAAACAACATCGTCAAGTCCCTCCCTGGAAGCAAGGCGACACTGTTTGAGTGGCTTTCCATTCTTCGTCTAGTAAGGCGAGCTATCAATTCTGGGCCTTCCCCGAATCCTTTCCTTATGCGTCTCCGGCCGCCGAAAGCGCTTGAATCTCGTTCCTCATAGGTTGAAAAGGTGAAACAGCAATGCTTCTATCCAATTGCCCCTGCTTCTATACTCCCTGTGCGGACACAGATTTGTCCCATATCCATCCAATGAGCCTCCTAGGCCAAGGGGTGAGGCATCTCCTCCATCGTTGCCCTACAGCTCCCTACAGCTCCCTAGAGACACCCCGTGATATCCAGTCGGCAATGGACATGACGGTAACCATGGGGTTGACGCCGCTCGCGCTCGGGAACACGCTACTGTCCGCAACATACAGGTTGCTCGTGCCCCAGACGCTTCCCCTCTCGTCTACCACGCCAGACTCCCTGGTGGCGCTCATTCTGCACGTTCCCATCTGGTGCGCCGAGCCAAAGGACGTCAGGGGCGGCTTGTTGCCCATGGCGCGAAGCTGCTGCAGCCACTTGGCAAAGGCAGCGTCCGTGAACTCGGGGTCTTTGTCTTGGAGGTGCTTCTCTTGCTCCGCGGCATTGGGCAGGAACGGCGGCACGCCGGGGTAATGCACTCGCATCTCTGTTGCGCCGCTCACGTAGGCGATCTTGGCAAGGCCAATGATGCCCTCGAGATTGTTCTCGCGGTCGAAATCAGAAGTGGTGTAGTCGATACGCGGGCCCCCAGTCTCAGAGTCGACAAATACCCGGCCGGAGTCTCGATCACGGGCCAGCGAGATGAAGGAGCTGGAGTGGTGATACTTCATGGTAGTGAGCTTGGCATCAAGGCCTCCGGTCCAACCTTGCAATGAGAACGCGATGTAAGGCTAGGAAGAAGTCGCAAGGAGCCAAGTCAGCGGAGATTGTCGTCTCTTCTCAAACAAGGGAGCATCATGAATGCCGGCCTTTGGTCAACTCACCACCATGCATAATGCCTCCAGTTTTGCCCCATGTCCTTTGCCATCGAGATTCTCGAACTCGCCGCTCCAGCTTGTGATGATGCTGCCTTCCCAGGGCCGAGTCTCTTTTCGGTGGACTGCCATTAGGCAGTTGACTGGATGTAGATGGAGATTTTGTCCAATTTGCGGATTCTAAAAGGGGGGAAGAGAGGGGTTGTTTCACATGTCAGCGAGCGTTATCCTTTCAAATGGTCCTCCGCAGAACGAGCCATGGATGAGAGAATGGAAAGGAGAAGTGAGCGTCGAATGAGAACGGAGACTGGGCACCATGATACAGTCACTTACTTGGATGCCGCTCTTCATCAGAATGACGGGACTCCAGAAGCTCCCGGCGCACACAATAACCTTCTTTGCCTTGATGATGACGTTGCGCTGCGTCCGTTCGGCAACGTCCTTGTCAAGACCACCCTCGGCATCTCTCGAGAGCCATGTCCCCTGAATGCCCGTTGCCGTGGTGCCGTCGCTGTCAAAGAGCACTCTTTCGACGCTGAAGCCCTCCATGAACTCGGCGCCTGCTGCGGCCGCGGCCGGCAGCCAGCTCACCGTGGGCCCTCTCTTGACCCCCGATCCGCAGCCGAGATGGCAGTGGCCGCAGTCGTGGTCCTTGTTGGCCGTGTTCTGGGCGGCGATGCCTGCGTGCCAGCCCAGCTTCGCACACCCATCCAAGAGCACGCTGTTGCGAAAGTTGTGGCGGACAGCCTCGGATCCGGCGCCGATGTACTCCCAGACGCGGTCGACGCACTCGTCGAAGTCGCGCGATGTGAAGAGCGGGAGACCCCCGTCGGCCCATTCCTGGCGGACAAAGTCCTGCGGCTTGAAGCACACGCTCCAGTTGATGGTGCCGCCGCCGCCCCAGCAGCTGGCGGACGTGAGGGCGGTGCTCGCGTCTTCGCTGACGTAGGCGCCGCCGCCGTTGTCGAACAGGTAGTTGAGCGCGGCATCTTGCGGCATGGGGAGGGAGGAAGGGGGGAAATGGTATCCTTTGTCGACGACGAGGACCTTGTGTCCTGCCTCGGCCAGATTCTTTGCGCAGACGCTGCCCCCGGGCCCAGACCCGACGATGACGACGTCGGTGGTGATTTCGTGCACGCCGTCCCCGGGCGGCAGCTGGATGAAGTCGAAGTCGAATCCTTGGGCGGGCTTCCAGTCCTTGGGCACATCGGAGTATCCGGAGAGCTTCTTGTAGAAGGGGCTCGTTGTACCGTTTGCCTTGTTAGCCAGGGTGGCGAGGGACTTGGCGAGCCCTCTGAGTGTCGTGAGCCTCGAAGTTGTCCAAGACTTGACGATGGCCTCGCGCACGCTGGTGGGTTGCTGAGTTACGGGGCTCCAGTAGCCCGTCAACAAGAGGCTTCCCGTGCGCGTGCTGCGCATGGACAGGGTTAGAATAACTGATGATTTTCTTTGCTTCCCAGACAGACCACGCAAATCGAACTCACCCCAACGATCCGAGGACCTTTGCAAGCTTGGTTTTTGCTGGCGATGCAGCCAGGCTGCGCAGACAGTCGACCCGGAACGACGCTTGCTCTGCTGGTCGATAGGCCAGATACTCGGCAATCAGCTCCTTGCTGGGCGGATTGTCGAAAGAGTCGGTGATGTTGTCGACGAGGCGGTCGAACTCGGCATCTGGGATGGCAATCTGCGTCTCCTTGTCCGTGACTGCGGACGCTGTGACGTAGGATGGCAGGATGCCGTCCAGCAGAGCCCAGAGCATGTCCCATTGCTCTTGTGACATGAAGTCGCTGGGCGGAGGGGGAGGGAGGGAAACTGCCGCTGGGGCTTGGAGGGGAGCTGCCATGATTTGGTACGATGATGCTGGATCTGATGAAGATGGATGTGCTTATGATGCCAACGTTTCTG
The DNA here is from genome assembly GCF_004382785.1 of Trichoderma ghanense. Lineage (NCBI taxonomy): Eukaryota > Fungi > Ascomycota > Sordariomycetes > Hypocreales > Hypocreaceae > Trichoderma > Trichoderma ghanense. The sequence goes on along the minus strand of NW_027395665.1, from coordinate 1,396,373 downwards.
TGATAGCGCCGGTGCTTGAAGAGAGAACAAGAGTGCTCTCTGCTCCAGCGGCCAATGAGACACTCGGCGAGTCTAGCAGCGTGCCTATCATCTCGTCAGAATGCAATCTCTCCTTTGGATTCAAGGCCACTTTGAATCGATGAAACGTGATAGCATCACGGTAAGTTGGAGAAGGTCGTACAGAGCTGAGATTTGACAGCAAACAAACAGGTTCCTGGATTTGTCTTTCAAGGTCGTGTTACCCCAGCAAAAGGGAATTCGTTGATGTCGCGCTCTTTGTAGGGGTCTTTGCTTTCCCGGCCGCGTCCTCGGATGGGGAATATTTCGTACGCGATACCGGGCCTCTTTCTTCCTGGCCAATGTATCCCCAACAAATCATTCACAGCGACACAATTGCATCTTCTGGACGGTGTGCGTAGAATCGATTGCTCAAACAGAGCGACACGGCACCAACGACAAAAAGACTAAAGAATGCAATGATGAATTTGGCAGAGTCCGCTAATTGAGCACAGGCTGGCGAAGGAAAACAAGATCTCGGGGTACATGAAGTATTTGAAAAGGAGGAACAAGATCCGTTGATAAATAAACCAACGTCGGGAGCGTATTAGGCCAACGGGACCGGCGCGACGGGAGTCTGCGGCTATTTGATCCATTTCCCTCTACGGGACAAAAATGGGCAAGGAATCTCCAAACCAAACCCCCCCCTCTCTCGTGCGCAGCAAAACAGTAACGTCTTCTCAGGCAGCTTGCCGGCTACTTTGATTGTCACAAGTTCATCAGAGCGTCCAGCTCTCATCGGCTTGGGGGCAGCCAAGGCCCTTCATTAGTGGCAAACATGAGCCAGCCCGGTTCATTTCCCGGTGCCTTTTTTTCAGCTGTGATGGTTGTATCCTTTCAAGCCCATGCTGCGGAGAAAGTTCAGAGGGGGTTCCGACGACGCTAAACGCCCATCAAGCTGGTGAACATAATACCAAGTAACCAAAAGGGAGTAAAACCTCAGATCGCGCTATATCCACGGCATGACATGTCCCAATTAACCATGTCAAAAAACCCAACCCTCATACTCATTCCTTCAAATATAAAACATGACATACAAAATACAAACAACAAGAAAACAAGGACAACCAGAAAAACGCCCAGCAATGCAAAGAGAACAAACCCAAATGCGGGGTCACACACACACACACACACACACACACACGCATGCATGCACACCAAGGATTCCCTTCTCCTCAAACAAAACCACAAGAAGCTAATGCAACCCAAACTCGAAACAGAGCTGGCCCTTGGAAGCATGACAACTGGGGGGCCTCGGATAGCTGGGGCAAATCCCTAGTCTTGCGTTTTGGGTCTTGTCCTAGAACTCGTCCTACCTGGCTTCACATCCCCGGCTTCTCAGCATCCCGACTCGTGAGAATGGGGGGTTATCGTACATACCTCGGCTCAATACCTTGCCAGTTGTTTCGCCTCCATGAGGGGAAGCTGCATGTGCCCAGAAGACGAATCAGTCCCCCCATGACTTACTCGACTTGTTCACGACTCTGCCATAGAGAAGATTCTCCAGTCAGGTAGATGCAATGAATACATTGTTCAAATCTATTTCAAACGACTTGCCCGATATACAGGGACATGAACAACATGCCTCCCGGCCGGATGGCGTCGGCAACCAGGCAGTCATACAAGACAACAAGGACCACATTCACTGTTCTTTAGCTCTTGTGTCCGTCACTAGGAACCAGGTTTAGATGCCCGCTCTTCGCCGGGGTAAACCTGTATTCAACTCGAGGCTATGCACCAAAAGACAATGGCTGTCTGTGCACCTGAGAGTCCAGACGCGATGCCGCGTCTTAGCCTCCATGGCCATGAGCTCACCCACTTTCACCCTTCTCGAACCTTGCAGCCTTTCTCTAGAGTCCAATGCATCCAGCCGTAATAACGCCCTCTCCGGTTGTCGGAATCCTCCTCGCCTGTTCATACATGTCTCGATACACCATAGCAAGCCCTGAAACCCAAATAGAAGAAGAGAAGAACGAGAAAAAGGTGGAAAAAGGAAACAAGAGAGGATACCGAGAAAGAAAGGGTAGTGAGTGTGATTGTGTGACACAGGAAAATGAAAGAATGAGGTAGTGTCAAAAGCCGCGACATCCTGGCCCAAGTGGCCTGGTCCCAAGGGTATATACTTATCGCCGTTCCCCTCCGTCCCAAGTATATAGAATGTGTGTTAGGTATACAGGTAAATGAATGAAGAGAAGAATTTGTTTTCGTCCAGATTCTGGAACCCAAAATTGTGGCGTATGTGTGGGGGGTTTTTTTTTAGCTTTGTTTTCCCCTTTTCTTTTTTTTTTTTTTNTTTTTTTTTTTTTTTTTTTTTTGCAATTGTTGTTTCTCTCGTTTGGCCTTGTCCAAGCCCCTGAATCCCCGCTGACCCCGTCCAGAAGGCATCACAGTGCAGCATCAAAGTGGCAGAAGGGTATGGCCGACTTCGTAAGATCCAACGCCGTGAACCGACCGAATGACTTTCCCGCGATCCGTGATAAAAAGGCACATCATAACATGGCCGTAACCCATATCAAAGGGCTATATTCGCACAATCGCAATCGTAAAATCATGGGGCCATAATCGTAGCCGTGTCGCAGTGGTTTCGTTCCACGTGGCAGTAGTAAATGTCGCTTGCTCGCTCGCAAGCGCTCTTGTTTCGGAGTCCTTTGGTGGCTTCTTCCAACGTCGATGTGTGTAGCTAGGGTCCTTCAGCCCGAAGTATCAGCAGTCGGGAATGGCGGACTTGATCCCTTGCTCCTCTTAAAGAAGGGAAAGTCCTTCATCCGGAATCTGCTTGGCCGTTTCTTAAGCGCCTTGCCTTCAGCTCGGCCAATGCTACCGCCAAACGGTGATGAATCGTCGTCTCCTTGCGTCAGATCTCGCTCTCGTTCGCGATCGCGGGTCCGTTCTCGGCGCGGCGACGTCGGAGATCCCTTCAGGCTGAGAGGCGACATGTTGAACGCAGGGGCGCTGAGGGTCCGCTCGCCAGACTCATTGCTGACAATGCTGGTGCCTTGGGTGCTGGGTGACAGCGTCATCTTGCCCGTGACGACGCTTGCAGCTTGTGAGCCCCAATCGGCGGGGAAGCCGGCGGATAAGCTGCCTTCAGTTGTCTCGCTCGTCCGATGTTTTGACGGGGCCAGCTTGCCCTCCATCGGGTCCTCTGGTCGGTGGCAGGTGAACGGGTCACCATCTGTCATGTCTCTGACAGCGTCGAATGACGAAGGCACCCCAAAGGCCATGCCGTTGACGTCTGGGTGTTCAACGGGGGTGTGTGGATCGTGGCCGGACTTGGCCGTGGACGGACTCGGTGCAGGTGAAATCTCAAGCTTCAGCTCGCTGTCGTTTTCGACTGGGAAGCTCCTCGTTCGCCGGTGCTGTTCCGTCTGGCCAGCCGGTTCCGGTTCCTTGGTCTGTTCCTCCTGCACCTTGATTTCGAAGAAATTCTTGTTAATGTGCAGCTCCTTGACGGTGTATTCCATGGCCGGCATTATTTCAGCCACGCCTTGGAACAGCGGAATGGCAAACATGTTCATGAAGCCAAGCTGGGCGTTTGAGAGGGAGAGAACGTCCTTCTTTGGGGGTGCCATCAGGGACGACTGGATATCGAGTTCGTCTTCCATCGAGGCCTGTCTCGAAAACTCCTCCGAGAGCATATGCATCCATTTCAACGCTGTCGAATGGCGGCGTGCCTGTCAACGAGTCAGTATCGTCCACTTATGCTTCCGCACTGAACGACGAGAAAACAAGGGACACGGATGAGGGAGAAGAGTATCCTCATTCCTGCGAGTTCCACATGCTATAATACATACCACGTTGCTAATGTCTGCGCACTTGATAAGGAGCGAACACACGAGAACCTTGGCATCTTCCAGTTGACGCTCATTCCACTTGGCGGGGTTGCCGTCGACCTCAAAGGACTGCTTGAGCGCCACGAGCTTCTTCATGTAGTCGAAATGAAGGCCCATGTCCGTCGCCAAGATGGAGCTGATCATCAAGCCGCGCATCTTGCGATCCTCAAAGACTGCGGGCCAATACCTGCGGAGGATCTGCGAAAAGGCGGCGCAATGGAACGACTCTAGGACAGATCGGTCATTGTACAGCTGCGCTAGCGGGGCGTTGAGCGTGGTGAGGAAGCCGTTGTTGACACCTGGGTGGCCAACGTCGTGGCCAATGGCCGTGACGAGGAGGGTCAATGCCTCGTAGGGGGTGACGATGGCGGCGATGGGCGACTTGTGCACCTTGGGCCTCGGCTGCGACCATGTCGGGTACGGGGGGAACGAGCCGACGTGGACGAGGAAATTGAACGTCGCTTGAAGGACGTCCACCACGTGGCGGAAGTTGTGGTAGGGCACAAAGCTGTTGTATGCAGCACGGCATGCGACAAGGAAGCTAATGAGTTGGTCTGAGATCATTGGTCAGATTCCATTCCAAGCGGCTGAGCAGATGCAGGCATCTTTCAGGGGAGAGGAGGTTTGCTTATTTGTCTTGACACCGCATGGAGTGGACAAAAAGACGGGCACGCTGCACACTTACCTGTTGGTATCCGCCACCTCGCGAGGTCTGGCGAAGTCAGGGCATGCTTGAACATTTGTAGCGCAGCCACCAGCAGCTCGTCGTCGGAGAATTCGTGGGCATCAAAGTGCCAGCGGCCGACGGCCTCGGCAATGACGGCTTGGCGCCCAGACGAAACAGCAATGTGCGCGCTGGCGATCTGGTCATCCTCGGGCGACAGGCGGCAGATTCCGTTCATGAGGCCCGAAACCATGGCCTCTCGGAGGTAGGCGAAGGGCTTCTGTTCGTTGACGCCGACCCAGGATCGCTTGCGGCCCTTTGTAATCTCCATCATGGCCTGCTGGTCCCGGGCGGCGTCCCTATGGGCCTTATAAGCGCATATCTCGAGTGTCGCGATACAATTGGGGCCCAGGGGGCTGATGATCACGTCGACGGCGCCGAGGTCCAAGCACCTCCTTATGAGCTTACGACTGACGGGCTGGGAGCCGGCAGTGGTGGACGAGGGGTCGGTCGTGCCGTCGGTCATTTGTTCGCGAGTGTCGGGATAGCTGATGATGGGGATGGGGACGACGAGCTTGGAGATGCTGCGCAGGTGCGCCTCGGTGATGAGCCTCTGGAGCAGCGTCAGGCCGTAGAGGTTTTCGTCGGGGGTGTGAATCTCGGAGTCGCGGTTGACGAGGTTGGGGTCGGCAGAGGAGGCGCTTGGTAGGGGGTCAGGTATCCATTCGTCATGGGGCGTGTCCAAGAGGACCATGGTTGGCGTCATGTCCATCATGGAGCCGGCTTCGTGAAGCTGCATCAGCTTCTCCATGCAGGCGGCGCCGGTGGCACAGACATGGACTATATACGGTGCGATATCGCGAGTCAGTAAAGGGCGACGGGGAGTTCAGGGACGCAGAAGGAACCAACCGTGGCCAAAGGCGTCGAGCAGCGGCTGGACGAGTTCTCGAACGCGATCGCGGTGCCAATCGGGGGTAGCGCCTGTCGGCAAGGCCGCGGGATCGTCTGGTACGGCGCGCAGCAGCCGGGCCTCCCCAACGCTGCGATTGACGTAAATGACATGGCAAGCGAAACTGTCCATGGTGGGCAACGGAAGGCTACCAGTCTCGCGACTGGAGCACGTTGGCCACACGGGGCAAGGATTGCGGCGCGCAAGGCTATGGGCGGCACGAGGCGACTGGACAATTCGAGCTGAGGGCGTCTCGGAAGCTTCGACCTTGGTTGAGCCAGCGTCGACGAGGCGCGCGAGACGTGACGGAGCTCCACAGGCCGCAGACAAGGGGGATCGGTCGTCAGAGCTCGAGGAGAGAGAGCCGGAGAAAGAGAATGCAAGAGCAGTAGAGGGAGGAGGCTGATGGACGGTTGGTGCGGTTCTCGGGTGCGCGCGCAGACTCGAAAGGGAGAAAATTCAAAAGGAAAGCGGTTGTTGTGACGGGAGATTGCGACAGGGCGGCCGAGGCGACGATGAAGGCAGGACACTTTGTGTGCTCGAGAAGCAAGCGTCTTGGAAACAAATGGAGGAGAAAATGGAGGTTAAAGGAACGAGTTGAAGAAAGTTCAATGGCGGCGACGCGGGATGAGGAGCATCGGCTTAGTTGCGTGTGTGTAGTATGGGAGTGCGTGTGTGTGTTGTAGCGTGTGCGTCTGACGCCGGATCGTGGCGGACGACGATTCACCAGAAATAAGGGAAAAAGAGAAGAAATGAAAAAAGGGAACAGATATGGAAGAACAAGAGAAGGTGCTCCCTGCAGCAACACACACAGCCAAGTGCGTGTCCGGACAGGTTTTGGGTGAGTCGTCGAACGGGACAAGAAGGGAAAAGGAAAGGAAGAAACGGGAGTTGGTCGAACGGGACGCAGGACGCAGCCGCAGCTCGCGGAACAAGCAGAGAAGAGTCGAAGGCGACTTCTGGAGTCGCACAAGAAGTGGAAGAGCGAGAGAGAGGGTGTGTCTTAGACGCTTGGCGCACGCGGGCGGGTCCCAGGGGGGGGCTCTGAGTGGCTTTGGGTGCAGTGGCTTTAGGTGGCCGTAGGAGCCTCCGGGGCCCTATTTGGGGCCTGCTCGGGGGGTCCTTCTGTTCC